>NC_142364.1:16507166-16809388 GCF_059441175.1 Urocampus carinirostris
GATTGGTTCGTGCAGGATTCGTGAGAAGCAGGAAGAGAGCGAAAAAGGTTGAAAAACCAAAGTCGGAATTCGGCGTGTTGACGTTCATGTTCTGCGCCGAGTGAAAATTTATATTTATTCGAGTAAAACGCAACGTTCTGGTACCCAAAAAACATCTCAAAGTTGGGGTGCTCGTGTACATCGAGATTTATGAAAGTGATGCCAAACGTGTGGCCCACGGGCCAGATCAGGAACCGCAAAGGTTTGGATCCGGCCCGCGAGACAACGCCGAGAAAAGCACAAGAAAAGAATGAGCTGCAGTCTTAAATATTACCACCGAATGTGCCACAAACTGACTAGCTTTCTCTCTCTCTAGCTCTCCCATCCCCCTCTTTGTTCTCCCCCTTATCTCTGTCTTTCCCTATCTCTTTCATGCTCTCTTTATCTCTCTTTTTCTCTTTCACTCTCTCTCGTCACTCTCTTTCTTTCTTTCCATCTTTTTTCACTGTATTTCTCTTACTCTTCTTTCCCTCTTTCACACTTTATTTGTCTCTCCTCCATCTCTCTCTCTCTCTCTCTGTCCGTGTATTCCCTTCTCTTTCTTGCTTTCTTCCTTTCCTTATTCATCTCTTTCTCACTCGCTCTTGCTCTATCTCTATCATTTTCTCTTTGTTTCTCTTTGTCCTTCACTCTTTCTTTCCTCACTCTCTTTCTTTCCCTTTTTCTTTTTCACTGTCTTTCTCTCTTACTCTTCTTCTTTCCCTCTTTCACATTTTTCCTCTCTCTCCTTCTTTATCCCTCTCTTTCTCTCTCTGTATTCCATTTCTTTCTTGCTTTCCTTATTCATCTCTTTCTCACTTGCTCTTGCTCTATCTCTATCGTTTTCTCTTTATCCTTCCTCACTCTCTTTCCCTCTTTTTCCTTTACACTGTCTTTCTCTCTTACTCTTCTTCTTTCCCTCTTTTTCTTTCTCTCCTTCTTTATTCCTCTTTCTCTCTTTGCATTCCCTTATCTCTTTCTTGCTTTCTTCCTTTCATTATTCATCTTTCTCACTTGCTCTTGCTCTATCTCTATCTTTTTTTCTCTTTCTCCTTCAGTCTCTCCTCACTCTCTTTCTTTCTCTCTTTTTCACTGTCTTTCTCTCTTACTCTTCTTCTTTCCTTCTTTTACACCTTTTCTTTCTCTTTGCATTCCCTTTGAGTGGCTTACACAATTGGGAACACAAATGCATCTAGGATAGAAATTGGAGTGCGCGTGTGGACTAAGGGGGTTAAAACGGGATCAAGAGGAATTAGCATCATCTCATGCTCACTCTGCCCACATGCATAGATGTTAAATAGCACAAACAAAAATCAACAACTGATTTAGCAAACACACAATAATATATCAAGTATGTGTGCGTGTACTCAAAACACAAGCAGACTCATCAAAGAAACGGGTGTTTTTGAGTTACCTGAGTCGAGCAGCGGCTCGACTCACCCTTCCTCCTCCCCCTTTTCCTCCATCAAGCGTTTTGCCGACACGCCGCAGAGGGTCTCGCTTCCTCCACGGGGCGCCACGACAACCACAAGCGCCGCGACGGTGCCGGTACGACACGCCGCTCGCTGTTCGAGTCATTGTTCGATTCCCGCTCGAGCGCCGACGCGCGCTAAAGCGATTAAATTCGCTGTGAGGACCCGCCCACTTTCTAAATTGCTCCTTAGGCTCCACCCTGCTTATCTGTAAGAGCACTTGTAACCCATTTTAAAGGTATTCCCAAATTCTTAAACATGCAAAATGTGAGGAAATAGTACATGTTTTGCATTACTATACAGTGGTACCTCTACTTACACAAGTCTATAGAAACGATAGTTTCATGTTACAAAGTACCTGAATAGGAAAACATTGTCAAGTCATGTTTATTCATATAGCCCTTAATCACAAGGAGTCTCAAAGGGCTGCAGACCACAGATTATCGCAAACCACAGACTATTATGACACCATCCCCTGATCTAAAACCTACATGAGGGCAAGGAAAAACTCAAACACCTCAACATGAGGGGACAAAAAGGCTCAGAGACAGCTTCTTCCCTGGGGCCATCACTACCCTAAAAGAGCGCACAAAACAGTGAGAACATATCCTGGGACTTATTTTGTTGCTGCTAAATTTTACCGCTCAAAACTGAAAAATGTATACCTTGTGACCAATGTTCCCTCTAATTTTCCACAGGTCTGAGCGTTCACACAAAGTCGGTGAGCAGCGCTTGAAACAACAGTGAGCAACCATAATCCCAAGTGTGGCAAGATAATTAATTATCAAAGCTTCAATTTGAATAACAGGAACCTCTGCAACCGGCCGCATATGGGCATTTAAAATGAGCGCTGAGATGCCGGCTGACCCTCTTTTCTTGGATTGGAATTTGGCGCCCGATATTTCCGTTGACATGATGACACGATTTCAGTCACTTGGGGGCTGACCAAACACTCTCAATCGCTGGATAGAGGAAGTAATGCAACGCGAGAAAGTGGGGGGTACTCAATGTGTGGACAAAGATCTGTTCATAGCCATATAGTGGTGATTTATTATACTAAAACAATTTTCAGAGGCTTGATACTTACAGCAGTACCAAAGCCTTTAGAACAGTTTTTTTTCCAAACAAAAACCCAAAAAACAGTTTTATGTTTTGGCACTCATAAGACTTCTGAAAACGTATATATATGTTGTGGCACTGAATGAACTATACTGTAATACAAATAAAACAGGGTTATTAAACCAAGAATAAACCAACTTAGAAATTTAAATCCAACACCTGAAACTGAGTAAGAATTTTCTTTTACTACAGACGCTCTCCTACTTACAAACATTCGAGTTACGAACAACGGTAGATACGAACATTTTTTGGGAATGCCGAAAAATATCCGGACATTGCTGTAAGTTAGATTTTGTATTGTGTTTCCCCTTTTTTTCTGAGTACAGGACATTACTGTAGTGATTCTTTCCGTCACGTGGCGCTGTGAGGGGTCACCCAGCATCCACCCGAAGAAGAAGTCAGCTTCTACTTACTGGTTTGTGTGTATACACACTGCACTGTATCTCTAGCACGCTAAAAAGTTTGACGTTTTTAGTGTTTAAGATCTCATGCATCCATTCATTATGGTTGATGTAAAGTGTGAAGAAAAGGCGAGTCGTTTCTTTTTAAATGAAAGTGGAATAAGAAAGCTTGATGCGGTTGAGAAAATGGTTGGATCGCTTTTTTTTCATCCACTTTTTACCATGGAGGAGAAAGTCATCTAACTCTTTCAAAAGTAAGTTAAACTTAACTTTATCTATCTTCATAGTCAAGTCATGTTTATTTGTTTGGACCTTAATCACAAGGAGTCTCAATGCCTAATGTGTAGCTTAGTTTTTCAGTACTATGCTTCATCATTCAGCCTGCTTTGTCACTTTATTTATCTTTATAGAGCATATTATTTTAGGAAATGTTTATTTTTTAGTCAAAAACAATACAGGTTACTTTTACAAGCCTTAAAAATACTTATATAAACCTTAAAAATAAAAAATATAGCACTGAAGCAACTTACAAATTCAACTTGCAAACGATCGTCTATTTTGTCTATTAAAGTGCTGGAATTCAACTCCTCACCTGTGTGGGAGTGGCCAAAGCAGGAGGGGCTCCATCCTCCGGGTCAGGCTTTTTATAATGCTGGTAACCATAGTAACCGCCTCCCGTCACCACCAAGATGGGGAGGGGGCGAGGACGAAACAGGAACTGGCGACCTGACAGGAAAGAGATAGCGATTTTTTTTTTTTAAGTTCAGCGTACGACAACACTTTTTGTTTTAACTTACCAGAGTGGAAGAGACGTCTCTGAACGCAGTTTACAGGACGTAATCTGAAATGCATACATGTTATTGTTAGCATTAGCATAGTAGTAAAAAAAAAAAGTGTCCTATATTCCAGTGCGCCTTATATACTGAAAATACAGTGGATGGAATTTGAAATGCTTGGTTAGAATTGGAAACTGTTCTGCCTTTGAAAATAAGAAGGGCAGATCTTTGACGGCAGATCAGACTTTCGAAGATTCATTGCAAATCCTCATTTGTTGGCGTTTAGGACATGTGTGTCAAACCCACGGCACGGGGGCAACAATCGGCCCGGCGTACAATTATATCCGGCCTGTGAAATCATTTTCCATACATCTACTATAATGGCCCGGTAGATACCTCTCAAACTACAGGTCCCATAATACAGCGCTTCAGCTGCCTTGCCGCTGAAAGACTTTGGAGAATTTCCCGCATCAGTTGAATTAGCTGTAGCCTGACAGTGTTGTGGTTTATTGGAGTCGAGCTTGACATAAGGAGAACACATTAGTTTATAAAACGGGAAATTCCAGGCTTGTTTCTCCTGAGTGTAAATGTCAGCGAATTTTATCATTAATCGCCTTGGGCTGCCAAGTAATAACATATTTTACCTCCAGTTTTAGTGCATTCAATAAATATTTATCCTGTTTAACCCACAACCAAAAATGTGTTTTGAGTTTTGGCCCTCTGTGCAATTGAGCTCGACACCCATGGCTGAGGACAATAACTGATCCTAAAGCCACAGTGTTTAATATTTGACTACTAGATGGCACTGTTGTCTAATGTGAATGAAAACCAGTGCCACAACAAGCAGCAAGATGGCACACAAACCTGGTAGTGACCTGGTCCTGTCCGGATTAAAAATTAAGAGGTGTTCTGATAATTGTGTATTTTTGTCTTCATCAGATGACCACATTATCATCACATTTAATTGACCATCTATAAGCCTTTTACTGATCAAACTGATGTTTGCCAGCATGCTTGTCTAGTTCTTTGTCAAGTCCAGTTTTGGATGTAACCTTCTTGACTAGGTAAAGTGACAAATCACGGTTCATGGATTCTGTAACCCCATTGGTCGTCAAGGAACCATTTCCTGTGGTGTGTCTTGGACAAGTACGGCCTGGTCTTTCCCATTTCTTTCCAGGGTAGGTTGGTAGATGGATCCCCTAATCACAAGGGTTTGTTGGGGTACCATTTCCTGTGGTGTGTCTTGGGCAAGTACCGCCTAGGACTATTTCTCTCCAGTTGTTTTGTTTTGTTTTGGTTAGGGGTTTTCTCACCCACATGAAACAGTACTGGTTTCCATAGTCACCAGTCGCAGGAAACGCCTCCTGATCTGACTCAGATACAGCACCTTCATCATCTGGTCGCCGTTGTGAGTGTAATGAGTCCTTACACCCTTCAGAGATGATGCATGCTTTGCAGCGTATTTTTGGGGGGACAATCACGGAGGAAAAAAAGCTTGATTCTTCATTTTCTCATGCTGGGGGTGGAGGTACCTCTGGGGATAAAGCACTCGTCTTGGGATCAAGAGGTCGCAAGTACAATTCCCAGCTTCCCCGTGTTGTATGTCGAAGTGTGAGTGTATGTAAATGGGTAAGTGTGAAGCACATTGTAAAGCGCTTCAGGTCTTCATTGACTTGAAAAGCACTATATAAATGAAGAACATTTATTTACATTCATGCTGAGGTTTTGAGTTTTTCCTTGCTGTTATGTAGGTTTTTTAATCAGGGGATGGTGTAATAATAGTCTGGCATCAGTGCAGCCATTTGAGACTTCTCGTGTTTAAAGGTTATACAAATAAACATGACTATTAAAAAAAAAGTTGGGAATCAATACTGATTTTTGTGATGTTGAATTCTTATCTTATTGGTGATCAGTCAGCTTTTGTTTGAGACTCAGTTAAATTATTTATGTTTTTTCTTATTGTGTATTACTTCTTTAAAATGACTGAATTACATACCTGTCAACCTCCACGGCTCCATGCCCTTACAAACTGTCGCATTTTCGCATACAAAATAATCTTACACCATATTTTTTTTTCAAACGTGTTTATTTATGTAGTTTAACATGTTATATTGTACATGTGTTTCGTTATATCATATATATTGTTAATTAACAATTTGTTGCGAAATCCTGAGTTGCTCGAAATGAATGAGGTTTATTATAAAAAAGTTCAAAAATTAAGTAGCTTGAACGTTCACTGTAGAAGGAAAAAGTACATGCAAATATAATTAAGTAGAATAATACATTTTCTTATTCAAATTACGAATTCATTTTCTGCATTAAATTATTGTTGGTAATATACTGATTAAAGGGATAACCACAAACCTGTCTTTTTTCATTTTCTCCTTTTATACTTCCTTTTCTTCTTAACTTCTTTATACAACATAATAATTCGTAATATAATGCAGCAAAGCAAGTGAACCGTTTGAGAGCCGGCTCTCTTTAATGAGTTGAGCCGAAAAAGCCGGTTCTCTAAAAAGAGACGGACTTCCTTTCACTACATAACTACCACATAAAATCCCCAGGCGGCAGACGCATGCGCACATTAGGATCAAACCGCTTCGCTTTGCAACGAAAAAACCCGATACCGAGATAGAGGCTACCGCGGCGAACTGTTTTGACTTGATTGATTTGCCGTTTCGTCATAGTCGGTGTATACCGGATGGTACCCATCATTGAGAAATTTGCGTTTTTCCGTACAGATTTTCTTGTACGTCGTACACGTCTTAAAATGCATAATAAACTTACTTTGTAGGGCAAAACCGTACAGGTTGACAGGTATGGAATCACAACGTATTGAAGGGTATTTACAACGAGAATTGACATACACTACTGGATTAACATGTAATAAAAAGACTCAAAAGAAACATTTTAACATATATTTGAATGACTGGAGGATATTTGTACGTGGTTGTCCGTGGAGAGGTAAATAAAAACTAGCCAAAAGCTGGGGAAGCTCTGAACCTAAAATCACTCCCGTTCCACGTTATCATTGTTCTATCAACGAAAATGCGCTTAGTCGTAGAGCACACCCATTACACAAAATGACGTCATTATCACGGGACTCCTGATCTTGACATTTCTCGGTTACGTCTCAGTCCAGTCCTACATGCTATGACAGCAGATCAACAATTTTAAAAACAAATAAATATTTTAAATTACGTTTAATGAAATTGTATTTTACGAGACTTGGCGTCTTTACTTCTTTCAACCCAACCCCGCCCCCCCACACACCTTAAGGTGAGAAATTACGCTGAAATTGCATCAGCACAACTTGAACTAATTTGACTGTCAGCTCATTCGTGCGATTTCAAGCCCCCCAAAAATCTCGAATATTAATTTATATAAAAGATAAAGCTTTAGTTTTAATGACGGTGACAGCGTTTGTTTAAACCAAAAGACACTCGTGAACGCTTAATCCATCATATCGAGCCACTGTGTAAGCGTCATGTGTCACTCTTGCAGCGTCGTAAATCAATGAAGTCACAAAATAACGTCATTTTTCCACAATAATGAAAACGGTCGTCTTAAATATTAAATACCTGCAAATTTTGCGGCCGCACAGTGCCCACATGGGTGCCGCCATCTTGTGTGTACGGAAGTGACGCTCGGTGGCTTCCTAATTGAACTTACATGAATTGTATGTCCCATTTAAATGCTTCATTTTTACTAAAATGATTCAGTTTGTTATTGTGGTACATTACAGAATTATGAACGACATTTATGGGGCTACAGAGTACCATACCGTGTTATACAACCTGACACCCCTATGAATAATGACCTTACATATTTGCGGACAGCGTGGCAAAACATGTCTGAGCTGTCATTGCTATTAATGGCAAAGAAAAACGTTGCATTTCTCTACTCGTCCCTCCAAATAGTCAAATGAAACTTGTAACACTGCATGCAGAAAAAGGAATGTACGGCCTTGGCAAGTCACTTGATTTCCTTGTGTTTTGCCTTTGTATGAAATAGTACTCCCATCTTTTGTTTACCACTTTGTTTATAGGCACTACGGGAACCTCTTCTCTGTCCCTATGTATTCAATGCTTTTTGAACTCCATTGCATACTATTATGCAATAGAGGCCTTGATGTGTTCACAGTTTTCCCCCCTAGTCTTGCTGACTCAGCCTTATCATTGCATCAATGTGAGTCCTGACTCCCAAGAATACGGTTTCATTTTTTAACAAATGTGTCCGAATACAAGAACAAAAGCAGTCATGACCAAAAGTTCACAGTTCGTAAAAAGTAAACCTATATACAGAAACCCTTTTCTCTCCCCAAAAAACATTTTGAAAGTTAAACATTAACGTTGTCATTTGTCAGCTGAGATAATCTTCTGAAAACATCAACCATAAAACTACTTTTTGACAGCCTCTTATCCTTTTTCTCTTTTCAAACGTTATTACATGTTTACCCTGAAGTGCCACGTCTAATTTGTTGCATACAATGTTTTGAAACAAATGATACTGATGACAAAGACAATCAAATTCTAAAAAATGTTTTAATTGTAGGGAGAGCAGAAGGTCAACCTGTACAAAGATTGAGTGCGTTTGTGTTCACAAAAGGGCACTCTTGGCATACGTCAACATACAAAGGGATTGATTGAAGGATGCTCTGAGATCTGCCCAACCCGCCTCTAGCCTTGAGGAGAGGCTGACCAACGCTTCCATGGCAACGGCATCCTCGGCCAGCAGACGCAGGTGAAGCTGTTAACGGGACATCACAATGTGTTCAAACCAGATTGGCTGTGTAAAATATATTTGCACTGGATAAATAAGTCTCGTGCTTAAGGACGTTTTGACGAGGTTTCCCCCTACTTCCTAATAAGGACTTTCACAAAACACCTAGATCAGAGGTGGGCAAACTAAGGCCCGCCGGTCGTAGCAGGCCCGCCAACTGATTCAAATCTGGGCTTTGAGTCAACGATGAGAGAAGCACAAAAGAAAAATGAGCTTTCAAGCAATAACCTGCAGTTCCAAATATGTCCACTATAGATAGTCAAAACTAAGCACCATTTTGGAAGCTGATCTGCTGACAACCCTTTATCGACCAGAGAACATCTGCTGAAACAAACAATTCCAATGTTTTTTTTTACATAAAATACAAATCACAGACATGTTGTAGCATTGCATTCACCTGGAAGAAAAAACACACAATTTAGAACAAGAAGTTTAAAGAAGCTTTAGCTCCTTTCTACAATAGATATGAAATCTAACAGCTAAGTTCCCGAATTCAGGTCAAGTCGCATTTATTTGTTAAGCCCCGATCACAAAAGTCATGTCATGTTGATTTGTATAGCCCTTAATCACAAGAAGTATCAAAGGGCAGTACAGACTACACTCTACCGTTACAC
The DNA here is from genome assembly GCF_059441175.1 of Urocampus carinirostris. NCBI lineage: Eukaryota > Metazoa > Chordata > Actinopteri > Syngnathiformes > Syngnathidae > Urocampus > Urocampus carinirostris. The sequence continues at coordinate 16,516,349 of NC_142364.1, forward strand.
CATCCACTGATCTAAAACCTATTTATGAGAGCATGGAAAATTTCAAAAACTTCAGCATGAGGAGAATGAACAGGTATTACACAGACATCATAGGTAACACAATGTCTGGTTCCTGAGGTCAACATCCTTCATAAGCTATAGACTAGAAGCGTGTTTTAAGCCTAGATTTAAACAGTTCTACTTCGGTTGCAGATCGAATCTCAGGTCAGAGAATTCTACAGCACCCGGGCCCAAATGGAGAACGCTCTCAAACAATAGTTTCAAAGAGCTGCAAATTTCATGAAAACAAAATAGAAGCAGAGAAATACTTTTAAATTATTTTATCGTTAATTTAATTTGATAATTAATCTGTTTGAAAGTACTACAAATAAAAATGCGTTGTTATCATGTTGTCTTTCTAAACCTGTGACCATGTGTGCCCCCATAAAAAACTATTTTCATTGCACTTATGACCAAAATTCAAAGAACTGGTATATTTTTCTGGATTTGCTTTTTAAAATGATTTTTTTTTTTTCAAGATATTAAGTTTTATGCAATAAAACACTTCTGATGAAGCCGAATTTCATTCAATTTTTCAATGCAAATGCTCAAATTTAGTGCTTGGAAAGGGATATATTAATTTGCAATTATATTTATTTGTATATGGAAATGGTTCCTTTGCAAACAAATAAAATAAAAGAGAACTTGTGCAGGTAAATGCGAAAAAGAAAATAATCAATTGGCTTATTGTATCTATTTTTTTACTCAGGTATTGTAGATGTATAAGATTCAACACTCCTTATCAGCATATACATAAATTAAATACATCAGAATTTTTTTTTAACCCTCCGGTCTGCTCCCAGTGAAATTTTTTTAATCTCATTGCAACCCGCGAATCAAAGAGTTTGTCTACCCCTGATCTAGATTTACAATGAAGTTAAGTCTTAATATTACCTTAAGAAACAGCGAGAGGTAAGCATGAGCGAGATCAAAGTCTCTCCCGCTGGCCAGCATACTGTCAATCATGCGAATGAAGGCTATCATGAGACTGCTAGCACCGCCCAGTTCAGGTGACAGACTGGTGATCTCAATGGACACGGCCGAAGGACCCATACTCTTCAACATCTCAACTGGAGAAGTGTCTAAAGAGTGATCAGGGGGAAAAAAAATCAAAAAGCTACAATGTAGACCATTAATCATCATGCAATTTTGTGTCAATGCACTCACATGAGCCAGTTTCAAGACCGGCCTCCAGAGCATGGCTGAACTTTGACTGGTCAGAGGTCAGACACGACTTAAACACCTTTGACTAAAACAGACGTGTGTCCAATGGTTAGTTTGACTGTTATGAATGTTGTTTAAACGGAAGCAATGCGCGCTAACCTGCGTCTCCTGCTCTGGAATGGAGAAGCGCGGCGTGAGGCCTGGCACGGTGGGCAGGAAGAAGGGGGCAGAAGGTCCAGGAACAGGCGGCGTCATTGCTTTGTTCCTCCTCTGCAAAACCAACATCATTTCATGATGTGTTCCAAACTGTGTGTCATGTCATTTAGCAAGGGGATTAAAAAAAACACAGAGGGACCCCCTTGCTACTTGGCACTTCGATTATCGTTGGTTCACTCCTTCCTTTTGAACTGAATTGTCTTTATTGTACTTGATAACAGCCCATTGTGCATTGAATTCGGAGCAGATAGCACACAGCTGGTTAGGGAGAGCTTTGTGTGTTGGGTTGTCGTGACTGAGTGCACTGTGATAGGCTGGTGTATGCTGTCAGTCAAACAACAGGGTGGGCGCACAAGTCAAAACAAACTGGGGAGCATAGCGACTGTTAGTGGCTCGTTCCATTGAAAATCTGGCTCGAGATTGAGGTTACCTGATGCTAGCGTGCAAGCTAGCCAATTGCGCTCTAAATCGCTGTCTTGTACTGAAAGGATAAGCTCTTTTGTACAAAGATAAAGACTGTTCATTCAACTGCAATTCAGTGTTCTGTGGTTTCTTTGTAGATATTTAGTTGTTTTTTACAGTTGTACACTAACAGTTGGTAAAGACGTCCTCTCGAGGTAAATTTAACCCTTGAGGGCTTTTAAGAACTAGTACAACCCCGCTTTGTGGATTTTCACACGTCGCTGGAATTCTGGTCCTCTATTAACGGCAATAACAGTGGGATTACTGTATTTCATAAATTGATAGAAGTTTCTACATGCATGTTGTGACAATTGCAGGTCCTTATTGAAACGCAACCCTCGCAAAAACGAAGGATTATTATACCTTGATGGTGTCCAAGCACAGAAGATGTTTCCATCTCGACTCTGGTAGAAGCGACAACGTCACAAGCTCTGCCCCCAACTGCTCTGCCGACTGATATTCCTCATCAGGCTCCTCCTCCTCTGTTACAGTCATTTCCTCCTCATCCTCTAGTGGTCCCACCCCTGGCAGGGTCTCTATCTTTGGCTGGTAGTCGGCCGGAAGTGGCCTGAGCCCCACGGGCTCACAAAGGCTCTTATTGGTCCTAAGAAAGAAATATTCCATGTGATTGGCCTATGTCATTTGCAGTACCGGAAAGTGAACATTTGCCGACTGACCACAAGCAAATCCCAAGGCTGTCCACATGCGATGTCGCCAGGAAGTCCCCAGTGGGAGACATGGACATAGCCACCGGCGCCATGGAAACCAGGAAGCAATCCACCAGACTGAACACGAAATTGATAAAACCACTTTATACACTTTCTGTTTTGCGACGTAGACGGAACTTGGGCTCTCACCTTCCAGAGGGGACGTCCCACGTCCGGATGGTACAGTCCATACCAGCAGTGATCAACCAGCGACCGTCAGGGCTGAAAGTCTTACAAAAGGCAAAGAGATAAATTGAAAGACCAACTGCTGTCTGGTGTATTTCTATCTGAAAATACGTAAAATGTACCATATCCTACCTAACACTTTTTTTAAGCCTAAAAAGACCTTTAATTTTGGGTGTGTTTTATATATGAGGTCTTACAGTAGTATATTATCGCATATGATGGATCGGTCCCCAAAAAAATAAAATAAAAAATGAACTATCGCTGGCCACAATCGCAAACATTTAATGCAACCTCGTGCCTCGATCGACAAGAAGACACCTACAGTCTGTTTTTAGTAACAATATCAAAGTCACATGTGTAGACGTTCTATAATGATTACGACAATTCTCCATGTCTTGTGCATAGAGGCGAGCCTATCCCAGCTATCTTCGAGCGGTGAACACCCTAAACCGGTTGCCAGCCAGACGCAGGGCACACAGAAACAGACAACTCACTCGCTCATGCACACCTAGGGACAATTTGGACCGGTCAATTAACCTGACATGTTTTTAGAATGTGGGAGGAAACTGGAGTGCCCGGAGGAAACCCATGCAAGCACAGGGAGAACATGAAAACTCTGCACAGGGAGGCTGCGGTAGCTGTAAACGGAACTTGGACTTCCGCACCGTGGGGCTGCGCCCTAACCATCCAGTCCCCCTATTATGGTAATGAGTGGAATTGAGGAATAATAGATTCTAAAAATAACCAAGATTTTGTTATTTGATATATTTAGTTTAAGATTTTATGAATGTGTAGCAGCACTTTTTTCAAATGTTATATGTGTAATGAGTTATGTGACATACCATTCATTTAAACCGATTTATACGTTTTAAAGGCCCACTGAGGACAGCTGTTAAGCTGATGTGGCCCAGGGTAAAAATGAGTTTGACACTCTAGCATTACAAAGAGGGTCACTATGTTAAAGTCTCACTTACCATGTCGTTGGTGTTACTGTGGTGACCTGCAAACATGCGGACCACTCGCTTAGTTTCGATGTCAAACAGCAGCAGTGTGAAGTCATCCAGGGTGACTGCCAGCATACCACTAAAAGAAGGACATTTGATAGAGTGTTTGATGGAGTTTGCAACAGCATGCTTGGAGATTTTGAATGCATGTGTTATGACACATTTCTGCGTTTTTATGACATAGCCTCACTTTATCAGTATACTACCTGTCCCGGTGAAGCTTCATGAGAGATGGAGCCGCATTCAGCTTAATTTGGTCTTCATGTTTGCGGCTTTTGAACCGCCAGAACTTGAGCAGACTGTCAGACGCGGTGGTGATCGTCAACTGATTCAACGCGTCTGTCGCCACACCTCGAATTGCACCGCTGTGAGCTTTTGGAGGCAAAAGGCAACATTAATGGGGGTCGGAAGTAGGGCTGCAACGATTAATCGACGTCGTCTACAAAAATCGATAATTGACATAATCAACTATAAATTTCACTGTCGACTATTGACGCCAGACACGTTTTTCCAACGGAGTGAGGCATTTTACACGATTATAATCTCCGCTGAAAGTTGCTCTTTGGGAATATACCGTATTTTCCGCACTATAAGGCGCACATAAAATCTGATTAAAAAAAAAAAAAAGCTGACTATGCGCCTTATAATCCGGTGCGCCTTATATATGGATCAATATTGAATTACAAGGTCTCGCAACTTACGGTAAGCAGCCACCGACTCCATTTTTCGCGTAGAAGAAGAAGTGCGCTGTGCATACTGGGAAATATTAAACAACGATTCTCTTTTATTTGTGCATTTGTATAAAGACCCTGAAATGGCTCCTATTAAGAGACACGCTTACAACACAGAGTTTAAACTCAAGGCGATCAGTCACGCAGTAGAACACGGGAATAGAGCAGCAGCGAGAGTTCAACATTAATGAATCGATGGCCAAGTAAGGAAGACTAAACAAAGTTTCCGTGGCAATAAAGCGAGATGTCCACAGTTAGATGACACACTTGAACAGTGGGTTTTTGAACAAAGAGCAGCAAGTAGAAGTGTCAGTACAATAACTATTCGAATGAAGGCAACAGCGCTGGCACAGGAACTTAACATTAAAGAATTCGGAGGTGGTCCTACTTGGTGTGTGTTTACGTTTTAAGTTTTACAGTTATTATGTTATTGCTTTATTGTTTTGCACATTACGAGTGTCACTATATTGCGATTGCACTAACGTTTAATTTACCACAACAGTATCAGACGTTTTTTTGCGTGTTGACTAAATGGAGGAAAAGTAAAATGTTATGCCTTGCTTTTGTTCAAAGATGTTAAAGATATATCACGAAAATGCTTTACCTCAGAGAAAATAATAAAACGGCCGGTTATTCATTTTGGGAGTGAATGGAGTTGTGGAAAGCTTGTTTGTTATCTATTAATAAAGTTTGACTGACCTATCTGACTGTTTTGTTGCCATTCCCTTTAGCGCGGCACCATCTAATGGTTGAATAATGTAACTACATCCTCTACTGTAGCCAAGTCAAGTTAAGTCACATTTATTTATATAGCCCTTAATCACAAAAATGTCTCAAAGGACTGCACAGGATTACAATTGCAAAATTGCACAATTACCTGATCTTAAACCAGCATGCACATAAAGCGCCTTATAATGGGGTGCGCCTTATGTATGGAAAAAGTTTAAAAATATATTATTCATTGAAGGTGCGCCTTATAACACATTGTGCCTTATAGTGAGGAAAATACGGTAGTTTCTGTCTCGAGCATTAACAAAATAAAAAATAGAGGAGTCAACATCCAGTACTAAAACTTCTAAAAAGTTGGGACCATTTTGGATACGGCGAATAAAAAGACTACTTGCATAAGTATATACAGTTAAAAAATATACAGTTAATACGTGTATATTTCACTTAAAAAAAGAGAGCTTGATCGTTGAGCTGCACAGTGCCTGACAAAGGTATTTGAAAGTAAATGCATGCAGTTCAATGAACAAACATAGTTTGTTGAAATGTTATATGGCAAGAGTCAGTTGTTAAAACAAAAGTTATAGAATGTCACTTATGTGCATGCGCCGTTCGAGAAATGCATACCAAAATTACACAGCCAGCGTTTCAAGAACTGGAATGAATAATAACCAGCGTAGCCACAAGGAACCCCAAAAAAAAGCCTCACTGAGAACCCTCGGCTGGACAAAAGATGACGCCGAGCGGTAGGAGGGAGGCCACATCAACACTGTAGAACCTGGCGCACCCTGAGGTCAAGGGGGCTGCGAGCAGTTGCATAAGACCAGTGAATGGCTTCCACAATCCAGTGGGACAGGAGCTGTCTCGACAAGGCAGAACTCTTAGACGAGCCACCATAACAAACAAAAAGTTGATTGGAAAAACGAAAACCCGCTGTCGCGTCGATGTAGCAGCGCTAAGCACGCACCGGGCACATAAGCCCTGGCCTGTCACCAACCTCACGTGAGCCTCCTCAAGACTGGATGGAAGCCACCTGTCTTCTTCGGGATGAGGAAGTAGGTCGATTGGAAGTCAGGAGGATGCGCTGACGAAACCACCGGCTTGATAGCGTCCTAGGCCAGTAAGGATGACAGCTCATGGTCCAAAGTATTTTGTCTGGTTGGGGATGGAAGTTTCTAAGAACTGCAGACTGTACCCATGGGTCAAGAGAGACCACCCATGGGTCCAGAGCGCCGGCTGCCCCACAACTGAGCTGGAAAAGCGTCCGACAGCTGGACTCAAACCCTCGATCCCGGACGCCCCGGCCCTGAGAGGGATGGGAAAAAGGGGACGCAGAAGTGGTGGTCAGGCCCCCGAAAAAAATGGTGGGCCGCAATTATCGCGGACAGCATAATCCCGGCAGGGGGAGACTGTTAAAGCCAAGGAGAAACAAACACAGTGGAAAGCCTTGACCCACCCAGGGAGTGCAATCTCTCGTGAAGAAGAAAGCCATGTCCTCGTCTTGTGAGCCTTCATAGTAATGCTCAAGCACACTCACAGCAGCAGAGCCAAAAGGATCCCTCCACGAGAACCTTGCGGACCTCTGAGGCCTTTGACAGGGGAAAGAAACTGTGCCAGCCACACCTGGCGGCTGGCCTGTATTAAGAAGGACAAGCCACAGCCGAGGTCTTTAGATACAAGCGCAAATGCCTGGAAGGCCACGTCACAAAACGGAGGAGCGGCATCGACCCATCTTCGCACAGGGAAAAAGAAAAGGCCAGGAAGAGATGGGCCAAGAAAATTACCCAATCTTTGCAGCATGTGCGCCGGCGAGAAGGCCATCAGTCACCCGACACTACCAGCAGGGGCAACAAACAGCCTAACAAAGGGTCTCCCCTCAAGGGAGACAATCAGGGAAGCAACAGCCAGCTCCACATCGGGCATCCAGGCAAATTCAGTCCAGCCGCATCCTGGAGCCAGCAAACAACGGCCGTGGCAACAGCGCAGACACGAGGCCTACCACGGTAAACAAACAGCCAGGCTACATCCCAAGCTAACAGGAGGCTAGGCGGATAAAATCTAATCAACCGCAACACAATAAACAAACGAGAGGCCACACTGCCAACCTGAAGGGGGGGGCAAAGACAAGCCGCAACGGCAGCAGGCCCGCAAACCCTACGCAGCTCCAAAAAAAAAAAAAAAAAGTCACAAGGCCAAAACTCGTAGGGACAGTTCCTTCAAGTGAATGAAAGCAGTGTGCATCCGCTACGCGAGAAGATAAAAAGGTGTCTCACCTGTGATGAGACGGGAATTTATAGACATTCCTAATGAGACGGGGGCAATGGGGTCACAAATTTTTCGTTACATTTCCCGAACTGTGCATTACCGTAGGTGAAGTTCCATGCTTGAAGCACCGCCTCTGGCGGTCGATAGGGCCGAAATAAAACCGTTGAGGTTTATAGCCATCGGTAGCCTAGATGGTAGGGCGCCCGCTCAGAGACTGGGAGATCGCTGGTTCAAGCCTCGGCCGAGTCATACCTAAGACTTACAACTTTGGTACTCATTGCCTCCCTGCTTGGCGCTCGGTATAAAGGGTTGGAATTGGGGGGTTTGGTCACCTAAGGACTAAAATGGCTACGCCCTGTTTGGCTGCGGCTGCATCGGCTCGCTACAGTTTAACTGTACGGGTCAGGTGTATCGACATTTCGTTCAAAGAATGACAATAAAAGTAAATTCTATTATTCTATTCTAAAGTACTTTTTCTACAATACTACACAAAATGAACATTTTTATTTTATTTACTGTTCTACTATTGCCAATGAGCGCATTTTTGGTTTCCATGGGTAAAAAAATAATTACTTGGCTTTAATATATCATTTATTTGCCTGAAAAATTATTTAAAGATTTAAGTCTGACTGGGCACTCCGCCTAATCTTTTTTTTTTTTTTTTTTTTTTTTTTTTTTAAAGATGTTCAAGTAAAGATGCAACTTCATGCTATTTAAAAAGAATCATCCAAATATTTGACTAATCGTTTAAATAATCGGCGACTAGCCGTTAGTTGTAGCCCTTGTATGGAGACATGGTGTTGACAGAAGAGGAGCTAATGGCTCACCTTTCTCCTCATCTCCATAACAACCACGATGAATCCCGGACTGCAGGTTGTAAACGTCAACGCGGCCGCACGACAATCCAACAACTGCAAAGTTGCCGCAGGAAGTAATGTCCACGGCCTATGAGAACAAAAGAATTACATTAAGTGTGCAAACCTTAGTAAAAGAAGCCGCTGGAGGACATGCCGAGTGCCACGGTTACCATTGCTTCTGCATTGTCACTGCTCCCTGGAGGCGTGAGGTGGTACGCACCCATCGTGTGACGTTGGTAGTTCCACGTGGTGACTGCCAGGCGACCTCTGTGACAAGCCACAATGCTGTCCCAGTCCGACTGGCGGGCTGTAGCTGTCAGAAGACAGGGTAAACACGTGCGTCGTGACAACATTCTTGACTCGGACATCATGTGTCTGCACACTAACCAGAGGAGAAGGCAGTTATTGCGGGCAAGCGCAGTTCCTCGTACGACAAGCCTTTCTTTTTCTTCTGGGTTTTCTTTTTACTGATTGAGCCTGCAGACAATTGCAAAAAACTATCAACCATGTATTACAACATGCCTAAAACAAATATCACATACAAACACACCCATAAAACAATTCTTATTCAAATATACACAAAAAACAAGATACACTTCATACACATAAAAGCTCCTGATGCCAAAATAATTCCTCTCAGGCCTCCTAATAAAAAAAAAAATATCTGAAGGATACATTGGCCAATTAGATATTTGTGGTGTTTTAAAAATTGTAATTACAGACGCTGCCCTACTTACGAACTAGACGATTTCATAAAATAATATGGTTTATAATTATAAATAAAGAAAAGTTTACTTTACTTTTGGAATATGAGTTTCAGGAGCTCCTCCTCGTAGTAAAAAGTGGCCGAAAAAAAAAGCGATCCAACCATTTTCTCAACCGCATCAAGCTTTCTTATTCCACTTTCATTTCAAAAACAACGGCTCGCCTCTTCTTTACACTTTACACCAGCCATATTAAATGGTTGCACGAGATATTAAACAATAAAAGTGTCAAAGTTCTTAGCGCGCTGGAGATACAATATAAAATGTTTACACATGAACTAGGAAGATGAAGCCAATTTCTTCTTACGGATGGATGCTGGGTGACCTCTCACAGCGCCACCACACGCCAATAGCGCCGGAAAGAAGCACTACAGTAATGTCCTCAACTTGAATAAAGGTGCCCACAATACAAAATCTAACTTACAGCAATGTTTGGATAGTTTTCGATATCCTGAAAAAATATGTTCGTATCTGCCGTTTTCCGTAAGTCAAATGGTGGTAAGTAGGGTAGCGTCTGTATCCAAATTTGGAAATTTAGATTTTGTGAAAAAGATATTATGGAAAAGAAAGTTGCTTTAAAATTGTAAATAATTTGCATTTTTAATTTATAAAAAATGCTGCACTCAACTACAAGAAATTGTGAAAGTCTCCATAATGGAACACAACATGACAAGGTTCTGGTTGTTGTTCATAAAATATTCACAGCTGCGAAAAACACATTGCCGTTTTTTCTGAACACCCAAAAAACATCTGTATATTAACAGATAATTTTGCTGTTTTTTTTTTTAAATATATTTTTTCAATTTAGTATTGTGCAATATTGTCCCCGATTTTCGCAATTTTCAAAAAGTATTATTGTTAATTTTCTACTTTAAAATATTTTTTAAACAAAGCTATACAACAACGGCGACCAGATAATGAAGGCACAATAGACCTAAGATTTATGGCCCGAGCCCGAACCCGAGGCAATTTCGGGCCGGGTCGGGCCTGAAATGTCAGTCATACGGTCGGGTCGGGTTCGGTCCTGCTTTTTTTTTTTTTTTTTTAATTAATTAATAATTATAAATATATGTTCATTAAAAATATATACTTAAACTATGTATGGATACTAGACCAAGGAATACTTGTTATAAAATAAATAATTTGGATAAAACGGAGAAGGAGCTGTAATTGCTTTTAACGGAGCCAGAGCATGCTCTGTGCACGTGACGTGACGTGAATGCTGTCCTCTTAATAATCTTCCCCTCCGCAAATTCGCGTGATTTTGGCCTGGTATCCCCGATATGGAGTTGGACCAACAAGAAGTTAAGGATAAACTCAAGAGAGGAGAACTGACGAGGAAAACGCACTCTGGTAAGAGTGAAGTGTGGAGCAATTTCAAATTGATAGTAGAAAAGCTCGCTTTATTGTTTTAATAGGCGTTTTTTATAGAATACGATCAGGGGGGGGGGGAATTTGCATAGGAGTCGGAAAAGGGCACAACACGTCAACACCCCCTCAATGAAAGTGCTGCGCTAAAATCTTAAGGACGTACTACTACTGCTGCTGTGGATTATGGCCCAATGATCAAGTCGTCAAAATGACGGACGCCCTTAAATGTTTTCGCTACCTCAAAAAAAAAAACCCGTCAATGACAGATTGTCGCTTAATGTAACATCTGCAGTGCAGACACAGAAATATAAAAGATGTAAATGTTTATACAGTTTTATTTAACTTAGGCCTAGATGTTGTAACAAAAGGCAGAGTTTAATTTGTTATCATAAATCACCCCTCCTTATAAATAAAATATGTAATTTCGGGCCCCTTTCGGGCCGGGCCAGCAAATCCAGTTAATTAGTCGGGCTCGGTCCGGGTCGGGTTTAATACCCCTCGGGCCTGCGTCGGGCTCGGGTGCTTTTTTTTGGCCCGATCTTACCTCTAAGGCACAATAGATCACACATGCCAAAAAATTACACCAAGATGCAAAAAAAGAAGAAAAAAATAAATTAAAAAAGCTAAACACACACAACTTAAAAACAGCGGAACTAAAACAAATACATTTACACACAGAGAACTACATGCAGGCACACACATGCACAGATCAAAAACAGGTGCTAATGGGCAAAGCCAGACCGTGTCCAAGGGACTTGTTCAATCGTTCGTGGACAGTTGAAAAAGACTGCAACGTCCCATCCTGACCTGTAGGTGGAGACCAATTCTTAATCAGTTTGCAATGTAAACGTGAGGTGCTCCTGCGCTCATCCGGACTTACCTGCACTGAGAATGTTTTTCCCGTCAGCGCCATGATGACAGATGTGGCTGGGAGGGGCACTGTGACCCTGGCGGATTCGCAGCAACCTGGCTGTCCCCCCTTCTTGATCAAGGATCCAAACCTGAAGAGAAAAAAAGAGAAAAGGATTAGAGGCGGTCTCTCGTGAGTTCCTTCCGGCAGCAAAAGCCAAGTTGCGGTGAGTAGCGCCAACCTTGATGGCGTTGTCGGCAGCGGTGGTGACGAGAAGCGGCTCGCCGTGAACGAAGCTAGCGCTGACCGCCGATTTGTGGGCGTTTCTTTGTTGAGCCACTAGCTGTTGCCGTTCGAGGTCCCACAGGGTCAAATGACCTTGAGGGCTTCCTGCCGCCAGCGTCGGTGGTCCGTCTGAAGGATTACAGGGAAGGGATCTCAGAGCTCATGTTAACCCAAATTCATAAACCAGCTCACTCACCCAATGTGCGCCATTGTAACATCCGCAAAAATCACTCATGTTCATTCACACACACAAGCCCGAACGGACACACACTTGCCTGTCCGGAAAGCCAGCGACGAGATTGGTCCCCAGTCCTGCGTGAAGGCCATCAGTGTCTCATCCAGTCGGATGTTGTGAATAATGATGCGTCCTGTTGCCGTCCCAATGGCCACCACGTCCACGGCTGGGCTCTATAAGGTTAACTTTAGGTCAGTCGGAAGTCAAAATAGCAATGGAGGAACTCACAATCACACATAAATAAACATTGAAAAATGGATTGGGAGTTATATGGTGGGCTTTAAACATTCATACATCATCCGCAATGTTTTCTGCACTAGGGTCGCGAGGGTATTAGAGCTATCCCAGATATCTTCGAATAGTGGGCAGGGGACACCCTGAACTGGTTGCCAGCCAGTCGCAGAGCACACATAGACAAAATCATTCACAATTTCACTCATACCTAGATATTCCGTATCCTGGCAATTTCTCACATGCAGTAGCCTTCATTTCTTAGAAGATGAATAGACTTTTGAGTGTCACATGAAAGTTCTCCTTTTCTGGCCATTCAGAAATGTGATGCTCCAGATATTCGACTAGCTCAAAGGAAGGTCCTTCTAAAGCAACTAACAAACACAATATACTATAGTGCTGGTTGCTGGAAATGGGCATCTATATTTTCCATACATAAGGCGCACCGGACTATAAGGCGCTACAGTGGGAACGCCGACAAAACAGCCAGATAGTTCAGTCAAACTTATTAACCCCTTAACACACAGACTGTGAAGGTAAAGGTGAAGGATCAGATTGGTACTTTCTTTCAAATGAGTGTGGATTGTTATGCACATTTGGGACCGAGCTTAAGGATAAATGGTGGTTTACTGCAGCGTTTATCAACCACTGTGCACAGAAAACATCCAATTTATGTGCCTGTGCGGTCAAGCGAAAGCCATCTTTTATCTGGATTCACTTGAACTGTAAATGCAACTGCATCGACTGGTGGTGTCCCAGAGGGTTTTTCAGTGAAATAAATGTGTCTTGGCTCAAAACAGGGTCAAAAACACTGGTTTATTGCATTATGGTCACTGTCCTAACATTTACAAAATATCAGGCACACATCAATTAAACACAAAAACACATGACAGCTTGGGTTTGAGACACCGCACAAGAGGCACATACACACGCTCACCTGCTGCAGCACGGTCACCCCTGCCGACCAGCCGGCAAACGTGTACAACAACTTGCTGGAAACACAAAGAGGATGACAGGCAGAGAACAAAACATAATTTTAGCAAGGACACAAACTAAATGAATTCACTATGCTATTGTTTATACAGTTTTGATCTGACACAAATAAAATGTGTACATTTTTTATTTTTTTTAAAAAAATCGTCTTGTAATTGTTTACATCATTAAAGAAAAGTTAAGTTGTCACAATTCCCCCTCCAAAGTCTCAAAGGGGGAACGTAATTCAGGATCATATTGAAAACATTTTATTAGAAAGAAACATTGCAGATTTTCCTTTGCAGGTGCAGGGATTTTTCTAGCTTTAATTGTGAAAATCGTTAGGATTGAAACAAATTATTCTTATATTATACTGCAATCAGTAAACAAATTTGCCTATAGGTGTTGCTTGTGCTCCACCATAAATCTTGTTTTTCTCTGAAGGATGCTAGAGTTTCCAACATTAATAAAAAAAATAATTGTTATTTCTTGTTTTTTTTTTTAGTTCTGATAAAAATTGCTAATCCCAAAAAATTGAATCAATGAACCAGGCCTAGGGAAATAACACACACAATTTAATAACACAGAGAATTAATGATAAAGAAAAAAAAGGGGGGAGCGATGGAGATTATGGGAGTTTTCGGCCACTGAAAGTTACTAGCACAAAAAGAAACTTTCCTGCTTTAATGCTCGTCGATTTGGGGAGATTCCCTAGTAAAAGGGAGAAAAAAAAAAGAAAAAAAAACGCTCATTCCCAAGAACCAGCATGGTGTTAAGTTTGAATCCGTCCTCTAACTTATTGTTGTGGAGATTTGGTCTCGTGCTCAGAATGGCCGCAAAGTGTGGCCCACATACTGAACTCAAGGTCGCAGTGCAGGCCTGCACGGCCGTACCAAGCGCCTGCCATGCGGGCCAGTAGAAAAAAAGAAAAAATCGCGAGCTATCGATCAGCTCCCTTATTTGGGACGCTTGACCAGATCAAGCCTCTATGGCCGTGGTCTTAGCTATCTGATACTCGCAGTATTCGGGTGACGGACTTAGAAGTTGCTAAACTTGTTAGAAAGCAAAAGAAGTGAGAAATGTGTGCAATGTTTTGTACTTGAGAATGTCCCTCCAATCGACATAATTACGTACAGTGAGAACATTATTTTATCAATACACAGCCTTAGATGTTTTCATCAGATTTCATTATGGTACATGGTGAATAGGTACGTTCGGGACCTGTCCAAAAGGGACGCAGTCAATCCATCCATTCCAAAGTTCTGAGTTACTTGGCAGACAATTTTGTGCTGGGCTTATTTGCTCTACACACGCCAACACTCTTGCCCCACATTCTTACTTTGACAGTTTATCAAGCTAAATGCTGACCTGGTTTTGATGTTCCAGAGCTGCAAAGTACCCTGGGAACTTCCCAACAGGACTTTGTTAAGGTAAGTGCTGGGGTGCATCATGGCTGTCACATTGAAGGTGGTGGGATCAAACTGCAGCTGTAGGTAGACATCTGCCGGAGGAAGCAGAAAATCTGGCACGAGCGCCCACAAAAACACACACAATAAAAGCGTAGTCCAGCCCCTTACCACCACTTTGAACGTCCCAGACGATTACCAGGCCACCGCTGTCAACTGAGATCATCTGGTCACCGAAAGGAACTAGAAAGCGCACTTCCTGTTTGTGTCCACGATAACGCATCACCACCTGCGCAGAGGTAACATTCAAGGGGACGCCCACCACAAACCTTGAACTAAGCTCGTGAAGTTTCATTCGCATCATCCAACCTCTTTGTTCTTCGCAAAGGCGTACACAAGCGAGCCAGCAGCAGCAAATGTCAACATCCTGTCGGCGGCAATGCACGTGATGTCATCCTGGAGGCTGTTACCTAGGCAACGAAATTGCAGAACAAAGCACTTTACAATCCATTTCACACATAAACATTCACACACACACACAGATAGTGGTAATGTCTGGGAATTTTCTTAACTTGGATTTTCTCCTATGTCGGGGAACATTTTTGCTCACAAGACATCCCCCATCTCAAACTTCTCATAACTCAAGTAGCTCATATGTCGAGGTATCAGTGTATTTACAGACAATCAGGGCCCAACAAAATCAATAAAAATAAAGGTGTTACTCACTGATAGCCACGATGCCCAAACGATTGACCTGGAAAAAACAAAATATAAATTGTTTCTGAAATCTATAAAGGAGGTTATCATAACATTCTCGGAACATCAGAAAGGTGCAGTCAGAAAAATGATAATAGGAAGGAATAAATACGAGCCATTTTAGAAACAAGGTTGATGTTACGTACCTGTCAATTTACACATGTCCCCCTTATGTTATGATCACTTTAAATTATAAATGCCGTGTGACTTTTAATTCGGGATTTAAAAAAATAATAATAATAAAAAAGACCGATCTCGATCTGCCCATTTGGCACACAACAGGTGTTATGCCGAGAAATTGTTATGCCGAGAAATGCATCCGTGCTGAGATTTGCACCCCGTAGCTACTATAAACACTTTTACCTCGTTTTATCTCACTTTATATCACTTTTCGGGAATGTAACGGCGAACATATAACCAAAACCACTTCGTCTTGCATTTGTTAGTAATGTAAGGCAACTTAAACCATTCCGTCTTTGTATTTGTTGTGAATGTAATCGAACAGTAATGCACACCTTATATAAATCACTTTTGAGCAGGTAACATGTTTATTTTGCTTTTTTCTACTCAAATCGCTCGTATTGAAACTGTTATGCACTCTAAAGCTTATTATGCTGAAATGAACTGCCAAATCATCAACAGATAAACGGGAGACGAACGTGTTTTCTTCTCATCGCCCAACGAGTAGTAACACGTCAATAATTGTATTTTACTTGATTAAAAGATCATCCTGTGCCTAACATTGTCACAGCAGCGGTGTAATTTGTTTTCTAGTACAAATGATTCAACGTCATCCTAATGTAAATGATGCTGATGGGAGGGACCAGCCTGGCTGCCTGAAAATGCACACCTCATCTATCTCTGGCTATGAAGGTATTGGTTGTATGTTCGCCATTACATTCCCGAAAAGTGATATAAAAGTGAGATAAAACGAGGTAAAAGTGGTTATAGTAGCTCGCACACGTCACTCCCGCTACGGGGTCCGAATTTCGGCGAGCTCCCGCTACGGGGTGCATTTCTCGGCATAACACCGGATCGTGTCGGTCAGAGTTGGAAGACGACGTCATTGTAGATTAATAATATTGTCTGTTTTGCTGTGAGTAAATAGGTGCCGTGTTAGTAAGGTTTATTATAACTTGATAAGGGGAATTGCAATCATTAATAAGGGGAGCAGTTGGCTGAGGTTGACAGGTATGTTCTGCAAGAACTCATAAAAAAGAGGGAAGACAGCAAGTTATCGAACAAGTGTAAAAACTACCGGTACTTACATTGTATGTGTGCAAGCATTTCCCAACTGACGTCACCAGGTAGAACTCTCGATGTTTGCGATGGTAGCGAAGCACGTGCGGCACATGGTTGCAGTAGAGTCCTAAAAGCCGGAAGCCGCTAAACAAGCTACTTCCACCTCCCCCCGCCATCAAAACGAACGATCTTAAAAGTTCTGGAATTGACACAAATTCCCAAAACGTGAAAGACTAGAAGTTGAGAAATTAGCCCGGGCGGGCCAGGAGAAGGCAGGCGGAAGTTAGAAGTTAAAGAGGACCAACATAAAATGAGTCCGTGTGGGAAGGTGCACCAACGAAACCAAGGTTCCGCTGTTGACAACAAAAGCAAGTAAAAGATGCCAACTTCATTTATTCATTAAAGGGACAGCGTGTAAGATTTAGTGCCTCCTAGGGGTACAAAACAACTTTTATCCAGTAAAAATGATTTGAATACTAGGTAGGAACATATGAACTATAATACCATCCATCCATCCATCCATTAGCTGCACCGCCTATCCTCAGTAGGGTCGGGGAGGTGCTGGAGCTTATCACAGCTATCTTCGGGCAGTAGGCAGGGGACACCCTGAACTGGTTTCCGGCCAGTCGCAGGGGACACAGGGACAGACAATTGGCTCGCTCATTCACACCTAGGGACATTTTGGACCGGTCAATTAACTGAACCTGCATGTTTTTGGAATGTGGGGAAAAAAACAGAGTGCCCGGAGGAAACCTACGCAAGCACGGGGAGAACATGCAAACTCCACAAAGGAAGGTTCGAAACTTTAATACTAATATATTTAAAAAAAATAATCATTTGTATTCTTACACTATGGAATCCCCACTTAAATTAGCGCCATGTTTGTCCACGGCACCGTGTATCACTGGACCTCGCTCATACCAGACAACACAGTGCCATCTAGTGGTTAGATATCTCACATTGGAACTTTTAAAGTGAATACTGATTTAAATAAGCAAAAATACATTAACTATCATGTAAAAGTGCATTAAAAAAAAGAAAGCCGTAGTCGTAGGTCAGGAAATTTGCATACATTTGAAATATCATGGTGCTGAGGCAGCTGACGTGATTTTCTGGGGTACCATGAGCAAGATGGCAGACAAACAAAAACCTTGTGAAAGGCTGGGCACAAAAAAATAAATTAAAAAATGATGTGATTTGGTCAGTTTGAGTCTCGGCAATCAGTTTTAATCTTCCTTGTGCTTTGTAGCACTTGTTTCTGGTTGCACTACAACATACAACAACATCTAGTGGTCAAATATTACAGTGACCCTTTAGAGTCATCTCACTATTTTTCTCGTAAACCAGAAAACAACATAGTTTAGGAGAGACTTGGTATTTTGGTAACTCAAATCAAAATGACTTAAGGGGAGGGGCAATTTTTCAGATAATTAAGGAAAATTACAAATGCATCCCCAAACTAGTGTCTTTAAAGATACTTCATTCATAAGTTCGTTGAGGATTTGCATGATAAACAGAAAATATACAAATCAAACATTTTATTGTCTACTTTAAAGGGGAGTTCATTTTCAAAGTTCCAATTTTGCTTGAAATGTCTTATACTTCATCTCCTTTCAAACTGTGGCTGACAAAAGCAGAACATGTCAACATAAAATATTGTAAACTGTATAAAAAAAAATTACATAATATCAGAAGAAAATGTGAAAACACAAAATGTGATTGTAAAAAAGTGTTTACTGAACAGTAAGTGGACACAATACTATGACTTGCTAAATATTACAAAGGTAGACAAGTAACTAAAACAAATATGACACCGGTATTCACAAATACTTATCAAAAGAGAAACAGAGCAAATCAACAAAAATACAAAAACACATACACACACAAAAAGAAAAACAGGAAATAAAAAGCAACTTTTACATCACCCACAAAAAAGGCTCATGACAGATTTTATCTTTGTACTGATAGTCAATTGGGATTAGTTTGTTCATTTTTTCATTTTAATTTATTAATAAAGGCTGCTTCCACCATTAGGTAAAAATTCGTTTTATATGGTTTAAGAGTCAAAGCAAGACACAGAAAAACCTTGTCATGATGACTGATGACATTCACCCGTGCCCGCTCGTTTGGGTCAGCTGCTGCTGGCTACCTGATTGGTTCCCCATCCTACTTAAGCTCAGTCCTTTCACTCGCCTGTTGTCAGTCCGTCAATGAACCTCTGTTTTCACAAGGCAAGCAATTTTTGACTCTGAATCCCGTCGGTCCTGTTTTTTCACCCTTTCGTTCCTGATTTCCCCATTTGTCTCCTGCTTCGACCCTTTTTTTTACCCCGACCACGTTTTGATCTCCCGTCCCGGCTAACGAACCATTTTTTTACCCCGACCACGTTCTGATCTCCCGTCCTGGCTAATGACCTGTTTTTTCCGTCTACTACGATACAATTTCCCGCTCCGGAAGATCCTCTTCCGCATTTGGAACACGTTCCGATTCTGTGAGCAGCTTGCTTCCTGTGTCCAACGAGCACCGGATCGCGGGCGCTGCCTTTCCTCTATACCTCAATAAACTTGTGACTAACGCTACGCATCTGGGTCCCACTTCCGTTCTGGTCGTGAAACCTTAGAGTGATCAATACAGCCCAGAAAATCTACTGCTCTCTGCCCAGTCTGGAGGACATCACCGGCTCACGATACCACAGCAGAGTCAACAACATTAGAAAAGTCTCCTCTCACCCTGGCAAGACAGCTGAAATCAGGCAGACGCTACTGGTCCCTTAAAACGAGGACTAACGGGGTCTCAGAAAGTTTCTTCTCCAGAGTCATCACCACCCTAAACAAGCGCACAGGATTATACAAAAGAATATGCATATTTTCTACTCTAATTTTGGTAATATGTTTTTAATGCCATTGCACTAATTTCGATGCACTATTGTTGAGATGTACTTACTACTCAAGCCAGTCTCCATGAACTAACTTGTATGTATTTTGCCTTTTTATAACATTCTTTTCTATTTTATGTTTTTTTTTGAGTCTTTTTATTACATGTTAATCCAGGAGTGCATGTCAATTCTCGTTGTAAATACTGTTCACTACGTTGTGATTACATACCTGTCAACTTGTACGTTTTTGCCGTACAAAGTACGTTTCTTATGCATTTTAAAACGTGTACGACGTACAAGAAAATCTGTACGGAAAAACGCAAATTAGTCAATGATGGGTACCATCCGGAATACATAGACTATCACGAAACGGCAAATCATGCGTCTGCAGCCTTGGATTTCATGTGGTAGTTATGTAATGAAAGGTAGTCCGTCTCTTTTTAGAGAAGCGGCTTTTTCGGCTCAACTCATTAAAGAGAGCTGGCTCTCAAACGGCTCACTTGCTTTGATGCATTATATTACGAATCATTATGTTGTATAAAGAAGTTAAGAAAAAAAGGAAGTATAAAAGGAGAAAATGAAAAGAGACAGGTTTGTGGTTATCCCATTAATCAGTATGCTACCAATGATAATTTAATGCAGAAAATGAATTCATAATTTGAATAAGAAAATGTATTATTCTACTTAATTATGTTTGCATGTATTTTTTCCTTCTACAGTGAAGGTCCAAGCGACTTCATTTTTGAACTTTTTTTATAATAAACTTCATTCATGTCGAGCAACTCAGTATCTCACAACAAAATGTTAATTAACAATATATATGATATAAGGAAATACATGTACAAAGTAACATGTTAAACTACATAAATAAACACGTTTGAAAAAAAAATTGTGTAAGATTATTTTGTATTTTGTAAGGGAAAATACGACTTTTTGTAAGGGCATGGAGCCTTGGAGCTTGACAGGTATGGGACATGGTGCGAAATCCACTGCGCGGATCTTCCACAGAGAAAATAACCTAAGAACAATTGTGAACGCGTGCCAAGCGTGTGGACGTTGCGCAAAAGGGGGGGGAATCTATAGCGGATAGAAATAAAGTAACAGCAATTATGGAGGCACCCAGGGTGGAGAATCCCCCCCAAAAAAGTCAGCGAGAGAGAAGCCCGGCCTGACAAGAACCCAAAGTAATGATTGACATTTTAGGCCCAATTTCCTATCAGGCTTATGATCTTACCTTTAGGTGTGATCAATGACAATAAAAACAATCCTAAATTCTAAATTCCCATTCCTAAAAGGATTATTGTTGGTTTTATGATGGCACGATGACATCATGTGGCACAGGCGGTTTCTTGCGCATCCACGAAGACAAAAAAGGCAAGTGAGAAGGCGGGAAGTTCCACGTGTTCTGAAGCTGCCACTCGGAGTCCCTCCAGCGTAGGAAGGGTTAAACCCGAAAGCTCGAGCGGCTGGCCGTTCAGCGTCACGCCCCTTCCGGTGCGAAACACAAGTCACATGCAAATCCAAAGCCACAAAGTTGCGCGACATCCCCCCTACTCAAAGGTTACAAAATGTCGCCCTAATTACCTGGACAGAAGCCCGTCCCGGCCCGGTCGGTCCGACTGCAGTATGAATGCATCCGTGAAGCCGCCGCTAGCCAACCCTCTTGGGACGGTCACGTTGACGGCCATTTTGTTGAGGTTGATCGCAAGGAGCGTGACAGCGCCTTGCCTGTATCTGCCAGGAAAGTGCAATCCTATAAGGGGGCCTTTATCTAAGAAAATAAATCAGGGGCGTGGCTTTGCAATGGATTCAAAGTTATTTGACAGGGAGGAAGCTATATGTAAAAATGGGAGAGTTGTCATCTGAATACTTGGACATCTGTTGTGGAGTACCACAGGGTTCTATCCTGGGTCCAAAGTTATTTAATTTATATATCAACGATATTTTTAATGTTTCAAAACTATTGAAAATAGTAATATTTGCAGACGACACTAACATTTTCTATTCAAATGCTAACTATATTGATTTAGTAACCTGTATTAATCGTGAATTAATTAACATAAAAGAATGGATGGATATAAATAAATTATCCTTAAATTTAAATAAAACCAAAGTAATATTCTTTGGTAATCGCAAGGCAAATCAAGATTTAGAAGTAAAAACGGATGGTGCTGCAATAGACGCTGTATCAGAAATTAAGTTTTTAGGGGGTCACAATAGACAATAAATTAAGCTGGAAAACACACATCAGACACATACAAACTAAAGTATCTAAAAACATTTCAATAATTAATAAAGCCAAATTCATTTTAAACTATAATGCATTGTATTTATTATATTGTTCTCTAGTTCTGCCCTAATTAACATATTGTGCAGAAGTCTGGGGCAATAATTACAAAAGTTCACTATAGCCTCGTTTTATCCTCCAAAAACGTCCAATTAGAACCATACACAGGGTAGGATCTCGAGATCATAATAATATTTTATTCCTGCAGTCCAAATTATTAAAATTAGATGATTTGTTAAAATTTTTCACTGCACAACCTTAAGGTCAACAAAAACATAGTGCCAGAAAACATCCATAAATTATTCCTTCGGAAAGAGGGAAATTATAATTTAAGGGGCTGTAGTGAATTAATAATCTCAAAGGTGAGAACCACCAGGAAAAGTATGTGTGTGTCTGTGTGTGGAGTCAAACTTTGGCACAATTTACAAGACGAGATCAAACAATGTCCAACTATTCACCTGTTCAAATTTAAATACAAAAAAAAACATTCCTGGCGGAATACAGAGATGAGGAGGTTGGGGTATGAGTGGTGCGGGAGATTGGGAATAGTGCGTCTAGTTAACTTTGTGTTATTGTTGTTATTCTTATATCATAACTGTTATTACTAATATCATTACAATTGTTGTTATATCACTGGTGTATTTGGTGGGGAAGATGAAGGGGTAGGGAATATAAGCATTTGCCTCTGACTACCCCTTTTCAAACATTTTATGTAACATTAATTGTTGTTGAGTTATTGGTTTTGTTCAGTTTTTTATTTTGATGTTCGAATAAAGTTTTCATTCAAATGTGCGTTGTGGAAGATCAATCCTGCCATATGTAAAACACGTATCGATAAATAAATACCTACAACAATATGCCACATAAAGAACGGAATGCATGAATGAATTACGCAATATCTAAATCTATGACGCACTGCAAAGTATTTATGTTTGTATTCATGCAATGATTGATCAGTCAAAAAACATTGCTAGCCGCATTTGCGAAACAATGCAACAGGAACCGAACATGGGTCGCGGGGGTAAGAGCATCGAATCCTAACCACTAGACCAGGGGTAGGGAACCTATGGCTCGGGAGCCATGTGGCTCTTTTCATGAGTACATACGGCTCCGAAATAAAATGTAACTATTGCACATCTCTCTGTGGTGTTCCTAAGTTAAGTGATTTCATCCCGATTTTGGTCCATATAAAGCCGATCTGATCTTGAAGCCCATCTTCCAAAAGTAAGTTAAACTCAACTATCTTTGTAGAGCATATTATTATATGAAATATTTATTTTTTAGTACAAAATAATACAGGTTACTTACACAAGCCTTAAACATACGTCTATAAACCTTAAACCTATAAAATATAGCACTGAAGCAACTTACAAACTAATTCAACTTACGATCGTCTCGTTCGTAAGTAGGGCAGCGTCTGTATGACAAATCCATAAATATATGAATGCATTGCATTTATGTCATACATTTAGGTATTACATGATTTATTTACTTGTTCATTCATTCATATGGAATACATTTGCAGTATTTATTTATACTTTGATTTCTACATATGGCTGGATTGGTCCTCCATACGTGGAAGACCTACCTGGATGTGGCTGCGCAGTGGAGGTACATCCGAACACGGCCGCTTCCTGCCTGTGCGGAAAACCCGCCAGCACTTAGGACAATGTGGCCAACAACGCGTTTGTGAAGCAATGTCAGCCAATAGTCCTTCAAACACAAAATATACATGCAGGTCTTTTTTCTTTATCGAAAGCACACCAACGGCGATTTGCTTTTACCGGAAGAGGATCCAGACGGTCGTCCAGAAGATGATACACTCCCGAGCCAACGAGAACCTGCCGCATCACCACGGACACGCCCCCTTTGGCCGCCATTCCTAATTTGTCCAACCACCTGACCGACCGGCGGGTGACACACATTAAGTTAGCCCTAATTACAAAGAATGTCGGTCAGGAGCATTTAGGAAAGGGCTCACAAACTCAATTTACATGAGTTATAGAGCTAGGGTCCAGGAAAGGCATATTAAACATACATCCCGCGGGTGGAATCCGGCCTGTGGGATGATTCAATCTGACTCGCCATTAATTTCTGAGTATGTGAAAAAGAAGCGGGTCTATGGGTGATTTCTATCAAAAGTTATGATTTTATTAAATAAATGCGAACCGAATGCTTTATCTGGCCGCTAGGCTGCAGTGTTGAGTTTGTTTAGCACGGTAATTTGGTTCAGGTGTAAAACCGCTTTTAGGCAACTCTTCTATTAAACCAGTTAACACATTCAATGCCAAACATTAAAATATTTTTCATCCATTGTTTGTGAATCAAGAGATGCCTTTTCATATGTGAATAGAATGTGTAGGTTACCAATGTAGGCTGAATGATAAAGCGTAATACTGAAAAACAGCAAAAAAATTGAAGTTGACATTTTGACTGATCGGGTCCGCCTCAGAACAGAAAGTCTGGATCCCAACTGAGTTTGACATCCCTGATCCAGGATATGTTTGGCCAAATATTTAAAAAGTACTCGATTAAAAAACTTGAAATTCTGAGTCCAGACGCTCCCCTACTTACGACCATTTGACTTACCTAAAACGGTAGAATAGAACATTTTTTTCGGGATGTCAAAAAATATCCGGTTGGTGTAAAGTGTAAAGAAGAGGCGAGCCGTTTCATTTGAAATGAAAGTGAAATAAGAAACCTTGATACGGTTGAGAACACTTTTTTTGGCCACTTTTTGCCACGAAGGAGGACCTCTTGAAGCGTATCTTCCAAAAATAAGTTAAACTCAACTTTAATTATCTTTATAGAGCATATCATTTTATGAAATGTTAATTTTTAGAACAATACAATACAGGTTACTAATACAAGCCTTAATCATACTTATATAAACTTTAACGATCCTCCGGAACCTATTTCGTTTGTAAGTAGGGCAGCGTCTGTAACTTTAGCAAGGTCTTATTTATTCATTTATTTTAACAATTATTCAATCAGATCATGAAAATCCATCCCACCAACAATAATTCCGTAGAATTGAATCATAGATTAAAATATACATGGCCTGGCATGCGCGTATTTGCGTGGAATGGATATAAGTTACTTAGTAATGGGTTCAATGTAGGTATGCTAAAGTAGTGGAGTAAGAGTACCGTTTCTTCTTCACTAATCTACTCAAGTAAAAGTACAAAATGTCCCTAAATTTACTCTTCTAACAAACTCAGTAAATATAACTCGTTACTACCCACCTCTACTGTCAACTTATCTTACAATTTATAATTGCAAACTGTTATAAATTGTGGAAAACTTGACACAGGTAACATCCTTTCTTCTTTTAGTTATTGAGTCACAAATGCTGATATTGTGTGTATTACAATAGACCCATTTGAAAGAAGTATGTGATATTTTGTTTATGCTATGAAGACCCCATGTTTCCGACAACCCAAAGTAAAGCTGGTAACCGTCATCCCTATTCCTCACATGAGCTCCATGTGATGCAAATCAAGCTAACCGGTGCTAACCACGTGGAATGTACTCCCAAGGATAACAGATAAACGGACACACTTACCTTTTTCAATGACTACTGTTTATGATCAAGCGCGTTTGACTGATTAATAGATAATAAAGTAGTGGGCCAATTTTCTTGATTTATATACAGTAAAGATAAATTGAAGCCAGGGAAAAAGATAAACTTTGTATTATAACAAGTAACAATGTTTGATACCACATTGTTTATACTGAAGGATTTTATACATTTGACTATAAAAGATTTTATACGATTGAATACAAGTTGCATTTATTGAGTGCAATGAAGATTTTCACTGAGTGGGCTTCAGGTCACGCTGTTCCAAATGCGGAATGTTTTGGCTGGGGAATTTTGATAAAAGGACTCTGACGAAGGACGGCAGGCATTGTTTTGATAAACGCTCTGCTGTTTTGAGTTTTTCCAGACATCGAGGGGAGGGGGTGGACCCCACATGGGGGCTTCCCTGGCACGCCCATGGGAGGAGCCGGCACACCAGCTTGGGGAAAAACGTGGGCCGAGAGAAGAAGCAAAAAGATCGAAAGAGGAGGCTTGACAGAGACTGGAGCGACACTAATTCGGCCATATTCGACGGAGTACACTTAGTTAAATTGTTTAAGAAATTAAATCTGCCCCCTTGTGGAAATGCCGGTCTCTTGTCCATCTTTTCCATCAAGAAACGAGCGCGCACTGTTAGGTGAATGTAGGTTGTGTTTAGTTAATGGAGTCAGGTAACTAATTTGAACAATTTGGTAAACTATACATTTTGATAATTAAATTCCTAACAATACCGATACCTAAATATTGCGTAATCACCAATACTGATACTGACAGTACATCAAATTATCTTTACTCAGCAAAGAATAACTGATATATTTAAATCCTAACATAAAATGGAAATTTACCATTACTTTAAAGGTTATTGATTATTAAATGGCCACAGGAAGGCACCCAATAATGGTATCAACTATCATTACGAGGAAAAATACTTTTGAATTAGTCTGGTAATGGCACTGGTATAGATACCAGATTTCAGTACGTGTGCATCCCAATTTACACCTATAAGATTTCAAACCAGAGAGTCAGCAAACTAAAGCCGACGAGCTGGATCAGGCCCGCCAACGGATTTTCTACGTCCTGATAGAACTGAGAAGCATAAAGGAAAAACTAAGTCCCTATCACGTCAAAATTCAATGACCTGCAATTCTAATTATGTCCACTGAATGTCGCTGAAGTCAAGTATCACTCCCAAAGCTGTATTTGCTTATCAACAATAGAACGTTTCAGCAAACATCCCGATATTATTCTACATGAAATTTATGTCAGGACACACTGTTTATGGCAAATGATTGCACTCCCTTGGATTAAAAAAATACAGAATTAAATAAATAGCATCCAGGTATCTTTTTTCAGCGCCTTTCTTGAATAGATATCTAACAGCAAAGTAAGAAATGGTTGGCATTTCTTGTGAAGGATTTTATACATTTGTCTATAAAGGATTTAATACGATTGAACACAAGTTACATTTATTGAGTGCAATGAAGGTTTTCACAGAGCAGGCTTAAGTTCAATGAGCAGTGAAAGGTCAGTGCAACCAAGTGGAGAATATTGTTTACAGGAATGGCGGGAACGGGACGTAAGGCTGATAAGATAATCAGCACATCCGACGACGCAGAAAGGCCCTGATGACAAAGGACGGCAGGCATTGTTATGAGAAACGCTCTCCGCTGTTTTGAGTTTTCCAGCCATCGCGGCGAGGTGGTGGGGCTCACGTTGGGCTTTATTGGCACGCCCATGGGAGGAGCCAGCGCACCATCTCGCGGAAAGGCGTGGGCCGAGAAAAAAAGCTGGAGGACTTCAGAGAAGGCTTGCCAGAAACTCCGACGACACTAATTCGACTAATTCGGCCGTATTCAATGGAGTTCACTTAGTTCAATTGTTAACTAAATTAAATCTGCCCCCGTCTGAAAATGTCGGCTTTTCTTGTTCATCTTTTCCATCAACAAACGAGCGCGCATTGTTGGGTGAATGTAGGTTGTGTTTGGTTAATGGAGTCAGATAACTAATTCGATCAATTTGGTAAACGATACATTTTAATGTTTAATTCCCAACACTTGAATAATAAGAGTTTAACCTTCCTAATGACATGTGGAATGACGCATTTGAGTGATTGGTGACATGTCCGTACGTGTCTGAGACACGTATTTGTTTCTTTGCGAACCGTTGGAATGTTCAGGTGTTATTAAGTTTGA
Source organism: Urocampus carinirostris (assembly GCF_059441175.1). Lineage (NCBI taxonomy): Eukaryota > Metazoa > Chordata > Actinopteri > Syngnathiformes > Syngnathidae > Urocampus > Urocampus carinirostris. The sequence goes on from NC_142364.1 coordinate 16,543,752, forward strand.
CTGAACTGGCTGTTTTTTTGGCGTTCCCACTGTAGCGCCTTATAGTACGGTGCGCCATGGAAAAATACGGTACTTAATTGTCCATCCGATTATTCTTGGGATTTCTTTGCCGTGTTGAATACTTGTGTTCAGACGACTCACATAAATCCTGCAGCAAAGGTGTCAGACAGGCCCACAGCGCCGCCCCCGCTGGCCGAGCTGGTTTCTCCAAGCCACACAGGTTTACTTGGGGACACACGTCTCACTTCCTGCAGGGAAAACGGCCGTCAGGATATGCATGCAATTCGGGAAAAAGTGATCACGGACCTTAATGACTTGTTTGATCTCCATCTCCAGCGAGTCCAAAACTTTGGGGTCCAGGAAATCCTCAAACGAGGCGTCTCGACCGTTCACGTAGTAACTAGCCAACGGAGATGAGATACGTTAAGTGAAATAAGGGAAAAATAAAGCAAAATTAACACTTATTTGTATTATTTATTATTGCAACATCTGTTGCAGCCTGGTCATCCTGGAAGGGGGATCACTTCATGTGCGGTCCATTCTCAAGGTTTCTTCATTTTCCTCATGTTGAGGTTTTTGAGTTTTTCCTTGCCCTCATGTAGGGTTTAGATCAGGGGATGGTGTCATAATAATCTGTAGTTTACAATAATCTGTGGTCTGTGCATCTCTTTGAGACTCCTTGTGATAAAGGGCGTCACAAATAAACATGACTTGACATTGATGTCGTGTAAATTGAGGGTTCAGCAAATGGAAATGCAGAATTCCAAAAAGTCTTCTCCATCCAATTTGTGTGCTAATTAGTATTTATTTTATAATGCGAAAAACTTATTATGCATAGGTTATTGACTCACGCATGCACAGTTGACTTTTTATTTTTAGAATTTTAACATTTTTTTCTTTAAGTCCGCAAAATCAGATTTCTGTTCAGCACTATATCCTGAAATGTCATGGGTAGGCACATGTACAATCGAATAAAATGTACAGATATTTTGCTTATGGTTCTAACATACTAGAACCATAAGAATATTTTAAAAATGTAATTTTTACTAAACCTTTTATAAGTATAATGTATGTGAGGGGGTAAGCTGTGGCTCGAGAGCCACATATTCATATTAATTTTGAGGGGATGAATAATTAAATGAATTAATGTTTTTGGATTAGAAATATATACAGAGGGGCAAATAAGTATTTAGTCAACCACTCATTGTGCAAGTTCTCCCACTTGGTAAAATTAGAGAGGACTGTAATTGTCAACATGGGTAAACCTCAAACATGAGACACAGAATGTGGAAAAAAAAACAGAAAATCACATTGTTAAATTTTTAGAGAATATATTTTCAAATCATGGTGAAAAATAAGTATTTGATTAATACCAAAAATACATTTTCATACTTTGCTGTGTACCCTTTGTTGGCAATAAGAGGCCAAATGTATTCTGTAACTCTTCACTAGCTGTTCACACACTGTTTTTTTGTATTTTGGCCCATGCCTCCATGCAGTTCTTCTCTAGAGAAGTGATGGTTTGGGGCTCTTGTTGGGCAACGTGGACTTTGAACTCCCTCCAAAGATTTTTAATGGAGTTGAGATCCGGACACTGGCTAGACCACTCCAGGACCTTGAAATGCTTCTAACAAAGCTGCCCCTTATTTGCTCTGGATGTGTGTTTGGGATCATTGTCATGCTGAAAAAACACAGCCACGTCTCATCTTCATTGCCCTTGCTTCATTTGAAACCTCTTGATAAATAGCCCCATTCATTCTTTTCCTTTACACAAATTAGTCGTCCTGGTCCCTTTGCAGAAAGACAGCCCCAAGGCATGAGGTTTCCACCCCCAAGCTTCAAAGTGGGTATGGTGTTCTTTGGATGCAATTCAGTATTCTTTTCCCTCCAAACATGAGAACCTGTGTTTCTAACAAAAAGTTCTACTTTGGTTTCAACTGATCATAACACATTTTCTCAGTCCTCTTCTAGATCATCCAAGTGCTCTCTAGTGAACCGCAGACGGGCCTGGACATGCACTGGCTTCAGCAGGCAGTGCAAGACTTGAGTCCCAGGCGGCACATTGTGTTACTAACAGTAAACTTTATAACTGTGGTCCCAGCTCTTTGTAGGTCATTAACTAGGATGGCTCTTGGTGTCCTGGGATTTTTGTTCACCGTTTTTGTTATCATTTTAACACCATGGGGTATGCTCTTGTAATGAGACCTAGATCGAGGGAAATTATCAGTGGTCTCTTATGTCTTCCATTTTCTAGTAATGGCTTCCACAGTTGATTTCTTTCCACCAAGCGTTTTATCTATTGCAGATTCAGTCTTTCCAGACTGGTGCAGTTCTAGAATTTTGGTCTCAGGTGTCCTTCGATCGGTTTTTGGTCTTGGTGATAGTGAAGTTTGGACTGATTGAGGTTGTGGACAGGTGTCTTTTATACCGATAAGTTAAAACAGGATTTATTAATACAGGTAACAAGTGGAGCCTCGTTAAACCTTGTTAGATCTTGTTAGCTGTCACACAAACTTACTGATGCCATGTACAGGCATCAATGGCGTCACCCCCACTGCGTAGGAACCTGCAAAACATTGAAGTCAAAAAGCTTCTCAGTGACCTAAATGCATAGAAATGATTCATCTAGACAAAATGTTTTCAGAATTGTTCTGACCCGTCCAACAGGTCCAGCGTTCGACCTTTGGGCTGGCCAATGTCAGGCCCGTAGAGACGCCCGCTTCGATACCACGTTGACTTTGACATAATCTCCCGGAGGTGAGTGAAGTCCTGACCTAATTGGTCGCCGCTCACCCGAAGCCCTGCCTTCTTCTCAAAGCTATTTGGTTCTGTAAGGTCACAAGTTATTTGCCGATTTTAGGTTAAGTCGATCAAAACTACCAGTAAGTGTAATCAAGTGGAAAGCGACGTTAGGAATTGTGAGGTTATTTTTATTTTAGACTTTTTTTTTCATTTCAAGAAACTTCCTACCATTTCGTCTTCATTTGTCTTGTTGTGCATTTTCTGTTTTCAAGACATATGGCCTTTAGTTGTCTTGATACCTACATGTCTTTGAACTTGGTCCAAATATTCGATACAGCTGACTGTGAACAGCCCATATCTTTAGCAACCATACGGGGAGAGTTACCTTCTTCAAGAAGTTTGACGATCCTGTCTTTGGTCTCAAGAGACATCTCTCTTTTAGGAGGCATGATTTTTGCCAATCCTTTTAGTCCAGGAGCCCTCTGAGGAGTGATAACTGCACTGTTTTTAACTACTGACTAATGAGCAGAATCTAAGCCAGGTGCCCAATTAAGGTAAGGGTGTGTCCTTATTTTTTAGCCAAAATGCACTGTTGCCATACTTTTTTCCTCAGAATTGAGTGATTTCATATTTATTTCCATGCACTTGATGTATAAAAGTAACATTTACTGACCATTACAATGTTTTTTCTTAATTTATTTTACTGTTTCTGAATGTCAATAGGTTGCACTTTGGAATTACCATGTCTGCGCTTTTACTTTTAATGTGTATCTTGGGTAATCTATGGGTATTGGGTTTTTATCTATTTTTAGTCTTTGAATCTTTTCATTTTCTTTTAACTGGGAATGGATGACTGGATGCTGCGACTGGCTGGCAACAAGTTCAGGGTGTCCCCTGCCCACTGCCTGAAGAAACCTGGGATGGGCTCAAGCACCCCTGCGACCCTACTGAGGATAAGCGGTGCAGTAATGGATGGATGGATGACTGGATGCTCCAAACAGAGTTTCATTGTTCTTTGACCATGACAATACATTTTCTGAACTGACCTGATATGTTCACACATTTTATTGTGTAAGTTTAGAACGTTGGGTGTTTTATTTTTGTTGATTAGTATTTGTCAAAAATGTAACGAGTGTTTCTTTTCGTTTGATAAGGAAGCAAAGGTGAACATCTCATCCGTATTTCGACCTATGTGCCTGTTGTCTCCACACTACCAACACCAACAACCATTGAGTAGGAAGCATACCATTGCCGAGCTCCCAAGAAACTCGATAACGCCGGTCCTGACAATAGCGTAGTATCGCTTGAGCGTTGCTGGAATTCCAACTGTTGTCCGTGTTCCTGAGAAGAGCGTTGAGCCCGAAGATAAGATCCAAGCCGGACGCGTTGGCGAAAGAGTGAAGTTCGTCCAGCGTGCTCTCTGCAGTGTGACAACAGAAAGTGACGCACTGTATGGGAGAACAGGTGGCCTGCCATGGAGGCTACCTGTGAACTTGAGCTGCCGGTAGTTTCTGCTGGCATCTTCTTTGGCTAAAAGCTTTTGTTGTTTGCGCCACTGCATGAGAAGATGCTCCTCCCTCCAACCTACAAGAGGCTTGGGCAGCGGCTGTGGAGCTGGAACACATTTAGCCTGGTTTGTTTGTGGCTTTTGATTTGGGCACAGCACAAAACTAAATCAAGCGATGTTTAACAAATGAAACAATGAAATATTTGCTCACAAACAACTGTACAAGACAATGATATACAGTGGAACCTCGGTTTTCCAACGCCTCTCGGTTCTCGACCAAAAATTTCGAGAAATTCTTGCTTCGCTTTTTGTTAAAAAAAATCGGAGTTCGAACGCCAGTACACTAGGGGCGATGCTGAGCGGCGTACGGGTGTAGATTGCCCCCACCCCTCGAGAAAAACTGTTATGACGTGCGCGCGCACTTCTTTTCGCTTTCGCTTTTCATATCGCCGAACGGAGTGTTTTAACCCCTAATTATGCCTCGGAAGAAGTTCGGTGCAAGCAGCAAAGTTGCTACAGAGGAAAAAAGAAGAGTAGTGCGTACAACTATTGCATTTAAGAAAGAAATAATAGCAAAATATGAAGAAGGTGTGCGAGTTTACGATCTTGCTATACATACAGCATGGCTTCTGCTGAGCACCACAAAGGTAAGAAATCCTATTCATAATTCTTTTCTTTATCCTTTAACCGCTCACCACTTGTTGTGGAGACCCGGGTGCTAAATGACGTGTAAACGACCTGATTTTTTTGTTTTTACACGTTCATGTTAGTGTAATCTTTCATACGGAAGATTACGCTAACGCGAACGTACGATTAGCCTGGGTTAGCTTCATGTTTACGGTCATAGTAAACATTCAAGGGTGTTGGAACGGATTAAAACGATTTTACATTACTTTTAATGGGAAAAACGATTTTCCGTGATCGACCAAATCGGTTTTCGAACAGGGTTCTGGAACGGATTATGGTCGAGAACCGAGGTTCCACTGTAATACAAAATCCTGTGCCCGAAGGGAGTAGGCTGACAATACAGTTTCGCTTTAACACTTTTAAGAGTCTACCCAAATGTGAATTTCCCTTCGGGGATGAACAAAGTATCTATCTATCTATCTATCCTATTCCATTTTTTTCTTACTAGATAGAAACATTTTAAATCACAAAAAACACAACAAAAACGCACTCCAAAAAAGAAAAAAAAAAAGAAAAAGACAATTATAACGCTTGCGACTCACATGACATCTAAAAAGATAAGATAAGATAATCCTTTATTCGTCCCACAATGGGGAAATTTATTTTGTTACAGCAGTAAGACAGTGAATAATGGATAACAGCCAAGAATATCAACAGTATAAACAAGTATTTAGAAATGTAAAAAAATAAAACCCAGAATATTTCCAATGGCAGGTGTGCAAAATAGTTGAAGTAAAGTGGCCAGTAATGTGCAAAGTCATGGAGGGTGTGCAGTCTATCGGAAGCACTGCTTATTATATAGTCTGAAGGCTGCAGGAAGGAAGGACCTGCGGAACAGCCTGTCAGCCATCCGAGTGCTGCTCTTGATATATTTATTTTCCTTATCCAATTTTCCTCAAATACACTTAGTATATATATATTCACATACTCAGCACGACAGGGCAGTGGTTAGCGCATGTGCGGCACAGTTCTGAGGTCATGAGATCGAACCATCCTGTGTGGAGTTTGCATGTTCTCCCCGTGCTTGCGCGAGTTTCCTCCGGGCACTCCAGTTTCCTCCCACATTCCAAAAACATGCATGTCAGGTTAATTGCCAAATCCAAATAGTCCCTAGGTGTGAATGAGCGAGTGAGTGGTCTGTCTCTGTTTGGCAACCAGTTCAGGGTGTCCCAGGCCCACTGCCCAAAGATAGATGGGATGGGCTCCAGCACCTCTGCGACCCTACTGAGGATAAATGGTACGGATAATGGAGGGATAGATATACACATACTGTATACCGGAGCCATATCCCCCTAGTGGGAGGTGGCTAGAGTCAAGAACACCTTCACATTTTTGACTCTTTCTGGAAGATTGATACAGAGGAGGGGATTCCCAGCCCCCTCGCTCAACCCAACTGATGTGTTGCAACATCTAATTGGGAGTCATTAGGTGACCAAACCACCCAATTCCAACCCCTAATGCCGAGGCAATGGGTACCAATGTTGTAAGACTCAGGTATGACCCAACCGAATTTCGAACCAGCAACCTCCCAGTCTCATGGCAGGCGCCCCACCCCCAAGGCCACCTAGTTTGTAATTGTTTTAATTCATATCAACTAGAGACATTTTTAGGATTGAAGGATTTTATACATTTGACTATTAAGGATTTTACACGATTGAATACAAGTTACATTTATTGAGTGCAATGAAGATTTTCACCGAGTAGGCTATAGTTCAATGACAGGTCACGCCGTTCCAAATGCAGAATATTTTTACTAGGGAATTTTGATAACAGGACTCTGACGGAGGACGGCAGACGAAGCTTTGAGAACAAGACCCTGATGAAGTAGAAACGCTCTGTGTTGTTTTGAGTTTTCCAGACATCGCGACGCCCAGAGGGGGGGCTTCCCTGGCTCGCCCATGGGAGGAGCCGGGACACCATCTTGCGGAAAGACGTGGGCCGAGAGGAGAAGGCTGGAGGACTTGAAGAGAAGGCTTGCCAGAGACTCCAACGACACTAATTCGACTAATTCGGCCATAATCGATGGAGTTCACTTAGTTAAATTGTTAAAGAAATTAAATCTGCCCCCGTGTGAAAATGTCGGCAATTCTTGTTCATCTTTTCCATCAAGAAACGAGCGCGCATTGTTCATGGAGTCAGATAACTAAAACGAACAATTTGGTAAAAGATACATTTTAATATTTAATTCCTAACAGGGTCATCATCATCATCAAAATCAGGCATTTCAAACTCATTTTAGCCCATGGCAGGCAACGTTTGGCTTGTGGGCCACGAGTTTGACACATGTGATCTAAACTATCCCATAAATGAATACTTTTTGGTGCCAAAACGGCTTTTCTATGTTAACTGAGCCTATCGGACCTTGTGATTACATAGTGTTTACAGTACTATCTTACCACGAAAACACCTATTGCTAGCTTAGCTTACACGCTAACGTATTTGAGCTGATTGGCCGTTTGATTTCATTGGGACTGCACCCACTATGAGATCTAGTTTCACCTGAAAGAAGTTTTCGCTGAGGCTGGAACTCCATGAAGTCCTGCCGGGTTCCCCCGAAGCGAACGAACCCTGGCGATAAGGCCTTGGCCAAGACGCGAACTTTGGGAGAACTGCACGATACAAAAACACAACTTTGTAGTTACACACGTTTCATCTCGTAAACAGTGTTCACTACCTTACCAGTACTAAGTAAATACTTTTGCCTACAGTATGTATCCTGACATTTTTTGTAATCTTAGATACCCTCTCTAAGTGTTTATTACATGTTTAGCCTGGAGTGGCATGTCTAATGCCATTGTAAACAATGTTCACTGTGTTTTTTTCAATGAAGCTAGTCATCTAATGCTATCCATCTGTAATCTGCGAAAGTCTTTTTTTCTTCAAGTCACTGAGGAAAAACCTCATAATCCATTGTTATTCATTCACCATGAAGCAACATTTATCTTATTATTTATGTTATAACCATAGCCATAACACATCCTCAACGCTTCGGCTGGCCAGTCTATCACCAGGCACGAGTTCCCAAAACATTCTTCTTTCACATTTAAAGTACTGTAAGTGTAAAAGACTATTTACCAAATACAGTTTACCCTTCTTCCCCAAATATGGCCTCAAAGAGATTGTTGATGAGTCCTTGATCAATATATATACACGTTCCATGAAAAAGTATTCACCTGCTGAGTCATTTCTGTGTTTTTTGCATATTTATCACTCACAAAAGGTTCCGATTCTAATATCACGCAGAGACAACCCAAGGCTATGCAAAAAGCAGTTTTGATTCCATTTATTAAGGCACAAAAAATGTAAGCCTATCTGGTACTATGTGAAAAAGTATTTCCCCCCTTGTTAATTTAGAAAGTAATTGTGACTAATGAAGGATTTTATACGAATACAAGTTACATTTATTGAGTTTAATGCAAGATATTCACTGACTGGGCTTTAGTTCAATGACAGGTCACGCTGTTCCAAATGCAGAATATTTTGACATGGGAATTTTGATAACAGGACTCTGACGGAGGACGGCAGGCGTTGTTTTGAGAACAAGACGCTCGTCTATGAGATTGTGAAGCCCACGTTGGGCTTCCTTGGCACGCCCATGGGAGGAGTCGGCACGCCATTGTGTGGGGAGAAGATGGCCAATAGGAGAGAGCTAAAGGACTTCAGAAAAGGGCTTCCCAGAGACTCCAACGACGCTAATTCGGCCGTTTGATGGAGTACACTTAGTTAAATTGTTAATGAAATTAAATCTGCCCCCATGTTGAAATGTCAGCTTTCCTGTTCATCTTTTCCGTCGAGAAACGAGCGCGCATAAATTGTTGGGTGAATGTAGGACGTGTTTGGTTAATCGAGTCAGATAACTAATTCGAACAATTTGGTAAACGGTACATTTTCATATTAATTCCCAAAACTAACCAAAGTTTTGGGAAAGTCGAGTCAATTTCCACAGGTCACACACAAAATTGAGTGCCATGGTTGGATCAAGGACTCACTTAAATCAAATCTGTTTAACAAAGTTAAGTAGACAACAGAAGAACACAATTGGCATGCCACAATATGACGAAATTCCAGAAGAAATTACAAAAAAAGTGATTTAAATCCATCAGACTGGAAAAGATCATAAGGCCATTTCCAAGGCTCCAGCGGACCACTGTCAGAGCCATTATCCACAAACAGAAAACTGGAAACGATAGGAAACCTTCCCAGGAATAGTCAACCAAATAAGTTGTCAAAATAATAAGGTCACTTTGCCATTTTTTTTAGAATATAACATTACTTATTCACTTATTAATATTAAAAAATATATATATATTTTAATGGCCGTTGGACACAAATCAATATCCATCCTAAAATAAACAGTGACACAGTGTCTCCTCCTAATTTTTGTGTTTTTGCATATGTATTACTCAAAAAGGGTTTCAGGTCATCAAACCAATTTTAACATTACAAAGAGAACTCAAGGAAATACAAAATACATTTTGAAAAGTTGATTCTATTTATTAAGGCAAAACAAAAATTAACAGGCCCTATGTGAAAGACTAATTGACCCTTGAACCTAATAGCGAGTTGGGCCACCTTTAGCAGCAATAACAGAAATCAATAATTACTCAATAATTATAATAATACAATAATTGTCAATGAGTCTTTCACAATGCTGAGGAGGAATTTTGGCCCACTCGTCTTTGCTTATTGGAAGGTATCTAGCATGAACTGCCCGTTTAAGGTCACATCGCAGCTTCTCAATTGGATTTGAATCCGGACTTTGAGTCAGCCTCTCAAGAACCTTAATTTTTTTTTTTTAGCTAGTCAGAGGTGGACTTGGTAGTGTTTTGGATCCATGTCCCGCAGCAAGATCCAAGAAAGCTTGAGTTTGTGGGCTCAAACTGATGGCCTGAAGTTTTTCTTCAGGATCTTCTGGTAAACACCCGAAAATTATCATTCCACCAACCAGAGCAAGTTGTCCTGGTCCTGTGGCAGCAGAGCAACCCCAGAGCATCACACTGCCACCACCATGCTTTACAGTTGGCATCATGTTGTTTTTGTCAAATGTTGTGCCATTTTTACATCAGATGCAACGGGAACAGCTTCCAAAAAGCTCATTTTATGTCTCATCAGTCCATTGTATGTTTCTTCAAAAGTCTTGAGGATAATCAAGATGCTTTTGGACGAATGGGAGACAACTCTTTGTTCTTTTGAGATAACAGTGGTTTTCACCTGGGAACTCTCATAGATGCCATTTTTGGCCTGTGTCTTTCTCATAGTGGAGTCATAACCTTAACTGAGGCCTGCAGTTCCTTGGATTTGAAGGTTGTTTTGAAACCTCCTGGATGAGCCGTTGTCACACTCTTGGAGTAAATTTAATTATGGACTAATGGTCCATATAAGGGGGCAGCACGGCAGAGCAGTGGTTAGCGCGTATGCGGCACAGTTCTAAGGTCTTGGGAACCTCCTGTGTGGGTTAAAATCCAGCTACGGGACTTCCTGTGCGGAGTTAGTATGTTCTCCCCGTGCTTGCGTGGGTTTCCTCCGGGCACTCCGGTTTCCTCCCACATTCAAAAGACATGCATTTCAGGTGGATTGGCCGTTCCAAATTGTCCCTAGGTGTGAATGAGCGAGCGAGTTGTCTGTCCCTGTGTGCCCTGCGATTGGCTGGCAACTAGTTCAGGGTGGCCCCTGCCCACTGCCCGATGATTGCTGGGATGGGCTCCAGCACCCCCGCGACCCTACTGAGGATAAGCGGTGCAGATAATGAGATGAGGTCCATATAAGAATAAACTGCATACAAGGCCACAAAAAACATATATAAACAGACCAAAACATTTATACAAAAAATGTAAAAACGGTTAGCAGGAATTATTGCTGATCAATACCCGAAAATAAAACATTATTGGAATCAAATATCCAACAAACAGTAGCGAATCACGAATTGAGCGGCTATTGGTCCAACCTGAGCATGCGCATGAATCGCTGGTCTTCCGCCAGGCTGGCATCGATGGTGACGGACACGAAGTTTTGGTCAACGCGGTGAACTACTCGGCCCGGTTCTCGTCCGAGTGCCGTTACTTTCTCGATGAAGGACGGGGGTGCGCACAGTAAACACACCATCAAAAACGGGCGCCAGCTCACCGACATCTTAACTGTGGCCGCCAGTTGTGTGCGCGTCAAAGCGAAACTGTTTTGTAGCCACGCCCACCGCTCAGACGAACCACGTGACGTTTGCGCGGGAGACTGAGTCACGTGACACATTTTTTTCCGTTAATGTTGTTAGGGAAGCATTTAGGTCAGGGATAGGGAACCTATGGCTCGGGAGCCACATATGGCTCTTTCCTTGAGTACGTATGGCTCAGAAATAAAATGTAACATCTCTCTGTGGCGTTCCAAAGTCAAGTGATTTCATCCCGATTTTGGTCCATATAAAGCCGAAGCATCTTAATGCAGAAGTTTGATAAGAAACCATTTAAAATGATAAATAAAAACGCTGGTAAACGACTTTGATTGGGTGAGCAGTACAGGTGGGCGAATCGCTGCACACAACGCAAGGCCCTTCCTTCTCTCTCTCTCTCTCTCTCGCTCAGTGCAGTCTACACCAAAAGTGAACATGACGACATGCTTATCGTTTGCAGTAATTTGTGACATTTTTACAAAAGAACTTTGCATGCACATTATTTTGAAACCGTTATTAAGGACAAATTTCATGGAAAAGAATTGCCTCAACACTCTTAACTGAAGGTGGAAGACAAATTGTAAATGGCATATTTACATTGATTTGGGACACAGGATTTGGCATTATTATCATTTCATACATTTGATCAAATCATCAAATGACACACAGTGAAATAAAATGTGCTGAAGAATTCGCTTTCGTCTAGAGAGCGTCTATGGCCGAATTAGTGTCGCTCGAGTCTCTGTCAAGCCTCCTCTCTTGATCTTCTGCTTCCTACTCTCGGCCCATGTTTTTCCGCAAGCTGGTGTGTCGGCTCCTCCCATAGGCGTACCAGGAAACTCCCACGTGGGCCCCACTATCTCAGAGAAGAGCGCCGCGATGTCTGGAATTAACCAAAACAACACCGAGCGTTTCCACGTCATCAGGGCCTTGTTCTCAAAACATCGCCTGCCGTCCCCCGTCAGAGTCCTGTTATCAAAATTCTCCAGCCAAAACATTACGCATTTGGAACAGCGTGAACTGAAGCCCACTCAGTGAAAATCTTCATTGCATTCAATAAATGTAACTTGTATTCAATCGTATAAAATCCTTCAGGGTACACAGACAACTCACTCGTTCATTTACACCTAGGGACAATTTGAACCGGCCAATTAACCCGACATGCAGGTTTTTGGAATGTGGGAGGAAACTGGATTGCCCTGAGGAAACCCAAGCAACCACTCATCCGCCGTGCCGCCCCCTACGATCTTACACCCACATGCAAATACATACGATTCATAGGTGACGTTTATTTTGTTGATATATTATCATTTTGCTGAGTGTCCATGTATTAAAAACCAAAATATAAAAATGAAAGGACTTGTTTCGTTCTCATCACAAACAGCGATCGAGCCATCCTGAGTTGAGCAAGTAAACAGACAATTGCCATGGCAACACGGTTCACTCCGGCTGATCAGTTGGTGCTGCGAGCAGATGATCCACTTCCTGTTGCAGAGCAGCCGCCTTCTCGTTGAGCAGCATCTGCAACGCAAATGCGGGTTATGCAATCGTGGTGTCACCCTCCTAGAGAGGCGCCAACGAGCCTGTGCACGGACTGCGACCACCTTGGCCGAGGCTACGATCTGATTGGCTTGTTTCCGGTTCAGACGTTCCACTTTCCTGACCAGCAGGGTGGCATCGGCGTTGGCTAAATGCGTTAGCGTGGTGTAGCCGGCGGCGTGGAGCTGCTTGGCGCGAGCCTGTCCATACACGAAAGTGCGATGAAAATACTCAGAGTTGTTGTAGCTGGTAGTGTGTACAGTGGTACCTCTATATACTAGCACCTCTATATAAAAACGTTGATTGTAAGTGTTTGATTTGGAAGAAAAATCTTGTTCCAAATACGAGGGAAAATTCAGGTCGTGAGCATTCCCAGAGGCTACCACAAGAGATCGCTCACCGCCAGCATCCAAATTTGCGCATGCAAACTACTATATGCAAAACCTGTGCAGTAACAATGTTTTGGGTGTAATTTTCTTCAAAGTAAGATCGATCCGACAGTGCTGTTTTCAGCCAATCAGAGCGCGAGGCAGACGACAGCTCCGCCCCTTTTATATCACACATAATACATGGCATGCTAGCGGCTTCACCATCAACTCAACATGCATAGGATCCATGGGAAAAGAAACAAAGTTATTTGTTCTACTGAAAGTGTTTTATTTTTATTACACTGCTTTTGGGTCTGTTAGTTGTCAGTGAGAGTAGTTTGTAAGTTACTGCGGCCGCTTTACTTGCACTTCTTTACAGCGCCCTCATTAGCATACCTTGTAAGCATATTAAAAAAACAAATACAAGCGAAGGTGGCGTTTCTCAATTAAAGTCAAACTTGTACAATATGGGACAGATAGGAGGCGCAGTTTGTAATAATTAAGTCGAATAATACATTTTCCTATTCAAATTATGAATTCATTTTCTGCATTAAATTATTGTTGGTAATATACTGATTAAAGGGATAACCACAAACCTGTCTTTTTTCATTTTCTCATTTTATACTTCCTTTTTTTCTTAACTTCTTTATACAAGATAATTATTCGTAATATAATGCATCAAAGCAAGTGAGCCGTTTGAGAGCCGGCTCTCTTTAATGAGTTGAGCCGAAAAAGCCGGTTCGCTAAAACGAGACGGACTTCCTTTCACTACATCAAACCGCTCGCTTCGTTTGCAACAGAAAAAAACGATACAGAGATAGAGGCTTCTGCGGCGAACTCGTTTGATTTGATTGATTTGCCGTTTAGTCATAGTCGGTGTATACCGGATGGTACCCATAATTGACAAATTTGCCTTTTTCCCGTACAGATTTTCTCGTACATCGTACACGTCTTAAAATGCATGATAAACGTACTTTGTACGGCAAAACCGTACAGGTTGACAGGTATGCAAACCAGACCATGGAGAACACCTTGACTGCTACCAGTGACCAAGTCAAATAAAGATTACAGTGAGATTCTCATGGGACCATTTGAACCCAACTGATGTGTTGGGAGTCAAACCCCCCAATTCCAACCCCTAATGCCGAGCGCCAAGCAAGGAGGAAATGGGTACCAAAGTTGTAAGTCTTAGGTATGACCCGGCTGAGGCTTGAACCAGCAACCTCCCAGTCTCGCGGCGGGCGCCCTACCCACAAGGCCACAGAGCTGGTTTAGTGATCAGAAAAATGTGTTTTTTAGCTGCTTAGGGTTCACTTAGATGCTTTTGGGAGGACAGGAACATACCAATTTGCTTTAAATTATTCCAAATCAGGAAAATGTGCTCGTTAATAGGGCAATTCAAGCTACGACCACTATGCTGAAACAAATTAAGCTCGTATAAAGCGGTACCACAATATGGTGTTCGTGGTGAGTGTGTAGTGACCTCCATGACTCCCGCCACCTCCATTAGTGGGACAAGCTCTGCCTTCACGCAGTAGCTGAGGCGTCGCGTTAGCGCCTCCAATAAGGAATTGTATGGCCACAAAATCTCTAGCTCCTGCGCATACACATACGGTACATACATACAGAGTTTACATTACTTTTGTGCAACTGTTTTGGATGCACACATGTGAGTGGGCACGACCTGTGTGAAGTGTAGCGCGCATGAGCAGAAGGCAGCCGCCGAGTTGAGTAGTGATTGGACGAAACCTCGACTGAGCTGGAACTTTTGGGCCACGCCCCAAATGTCTCCGTCTTTAAGCAGGGACATTAGAACCAAAGACAGGTACATGCGCTTCACCACACACATGTTGGCACTCTGTACACACACATTTTGTTTTAGTTGTATTTCTGCCTTGGTGGCGGCAGAGGTCCGTTCCTATTGATCGAAACCTGCAGGAAAAAGTCTGTGAATCAAATCCTTGTTGTTTCGCGGGTTACTTATCGTGGTTTCGCTACTTTTCGGATTTTCATCGTTCATTGCGTTCTGCATTCTGATTAACAGTCGCCCCGACCCTTTTCTGCCTGTGTTTGCCTGTCTCAAGTTGCGGTCTGAGTTGCATATAAAACAGCTTAACAAAGCTACATTATATATGCACAAATCTTTTCCAATTTCAAGTTTCCCTAAAAGCCCTCATGTCAACAAAACGCTAAGGACCGACAAAAGCACCAAAAGGCAGAGGAAGATGCTTTCTTTTGCCAATGAAGTTGGACTTCTCCACCCGCTTAACTTACTCTGGAGCCACATGCAGCTCTTTTGTGCTCCCTAGTAGGTCCCTGAAGCTTTTTCAAAAATGTTTGATAATGGAAAACTACATGCTTTCTTTAGGAACATAAACAGGAAACATTTTTAACGTTTTTCTAATGAATATCGATAAAGTATGTGTTTCCTTCCTTATAAGGCCTATACAGACGCTGCCCTACTTACGAACTAGATCGTTCGTACCTTGAATTTGTTCGTAAGTTGCTTCAGTGCTATATTTTGTATGTTTCAGGTTTATATAAGTATGTTTAAGGCTTGTATAAGTAAGCTGTATTGTTTTGTACCAAAAAATAAACATTTCATGAAATAACATGCTTTATAAAGTTTAACTTACTTTTGGAAGATGAACTTTAGGAGTTAGGCGACTTCTTCCTCCGTGGTAAAAAGTGGCCAAAAAAAAGTGATCCAACTATTTTCTCAACCGCATTAAGCTTTCTTGTTCCACTTTCATTTCAAAAGAAATGGCTCGCCCCTTCTTTACACTTTACACCACCCATATTGAATGGATGCACGAGATATTAAACAATAAAAATGTTCTTAGCGCGCTGGAGATACAGTATAGAATGTTTACACATGAACTTGGAATAGGAAGCCGGATTTCTTCTTCGGGGTGGATGCTGGGTGAGACTCTCACTGCGCTACTCGCTGGCAGCGGCGAAAAGAAGCACTACAGTAATGTCCTGTACTCGGAAAAAGGTGCACACAATACAAAACCTAATTTACAGCATTGTCCGGATATTTTTCGACATCCCCCAAAAAATGTTCGTATCTACCGTTTTTTGTAACTCGAATGATCGTAAGAAGAGGAGCGTCTGTATAAGACTTCCAATGTTTGCTGCTTCAATTTTAACATTTTGGGTTGCCAAACCATGCCTTAAGAAAGTAAATGCAGTTTTCCATAAAAACCAAAGAAATTGAAAGATTAGTTTTGAAATTATAATTTGACCGTACAGAAGTTGTATGTAAAAATGTTTATCAAGTACAGTACTTTTATTTGTTAAACAAATGATAGAGACTGTAAATTAAGTTTGTCCCTTGGTTTAAGTGTATAATAGAGTAATTGACAAATCAATAAAGGTTTCTACTTAGCGACTTTTGTCTATCACTTAAGCTTCTTGGAATGCAACCCCTGTGAAAAATGAGGGATTACTGTATTTAATTGTATACATCCATTCCCAAAGACACCTTTAAACACAAAAGCAAACAAACCTTGTTGATGCTTTGCCCAGCCGCCTTCCTGGCCACCAAACTTTCCGGAACGCCCACCGCGGCACACATTCTCAGCTCCGGAGACGACAACAACGACATCTGTCACACAAAGCAACTCTACGTGACCCTCGGGTGGGCTCAAGACGACTTTTTGTGTGTGCGAGGAAGACCTGCGTGTAGAAGGTCATCCAGTCCGGCGTACAAGCATCAGCGAGGTCATACGGAGTGACCAAGAATATCAAGTGGAGAAAACTATTGAGCAGAAGGCCCTCCAGGCCCTGCCGGAGGTCCTGGTACAGAATTGCACTATGGCTTATATCCACACAACCTAAGTGCCAATGCAAACACACACCACTGGTGGGTACAATGCACAACACTAAACAGGACTATGAACGAGGGACAAAGTACCTTTAAATGTAGCCCGGCCCAAATTCGTCACTCGTAACGAATGGCCTTGCACGTGCACGAGACCTTTGTCTTTGAGGAAATCAATGCCCTCCCGCAGGACGTCCTCCAGACGCACGCCCATGCGCTCACGTTGCACAAAAAGCAGCGTCCCGCGCACAAAGTCCTCAAGATCTTCCACACATGAAGCCACCTAAAGCACAACATGGGAAAGTTGTCGGTCGATAAAACAGCATAATGTCAACGTATCCATTTTTTCTGTACTTCTTGTAGATAACATGTTAAAGTCAAGAAGGTCTTCCTACAACCCCATAGATTATCTTGAGTAACTATTGTAGTATACAACAAGAATTGTGGTGGATTTTTTTTTGAAAGTACGTTACCTTCCTTGAAATGTTGGTTTTGCTTATTGCATTTTTGAACTCTTGTCTTTTAATCCAGTTATATATTTTAATATAACTATTTCATATAAATATTTAATTGAGTTAATGACAGAAAATTGCTATTCCTTTAAAGTAACTTTTGCCAAAATAGAGACTAAAGGCTACTGACGGTGCCTAACTAATACCAGCTTCTTTGTTTGATTTTCACGTTATGGAAGTTTTTACCATTATAACAATAATAATAATAATAATAATAATACATTGTATTTCGAAGCGCCTTTCAGGACACCCAAGGTCGCTGTACATATGAGTAGGACACAACAATAAACTAAGAGTAAAACAAGCAAGTAATAAATAACCAATAAAACACATTATAGTTAAAAGGGGCGGTGTGTGAGGCATATGGTCGAGAATAGGCAAGTCTGAAGAGGTAAGTTTTGAGTCCGGATTTGAAGGTGGACAGGGTCGCAGAATTTGGATTTCAGGCGCAATGAGTTCCAGAGCTAGGGGGCAGAGCAGCTGAAAGCTCTAACTCAAATGAGTTCAAAGAGCCTTTAAAAAATTTCACTGCGCCCATCTAATTTTATCACCTGTGATCCGGCCACAGAGGGCATTAAGCTGGAGGAAGGGAGGCGTGGGGCCTTGTGTTTTCCTTTTTTCCTAAGATGAAAATGGTGAAAGTAAGAAAAGGATTGTTTATAATACTTTCCAAATGCCGACCCAAACCCCCAAAAAGATTAGAAGGAAGAGTTTATTCGGGCGTGTCTGAGAGAGACCCATACGTGCACGCGCCATACAAGCAGCTTGACAGAGGCTGCATTGATAATTTCAGCCAGAAGATGGCCACAGCAAATAGAATATTTGGAAGTTACGGACACATTGGGAAAAAAAAAACAACAACAACAATCAACATTCAATCAGTCCGGCACTCTGCTTTTAGTTGTGTTTTTTTATATGGCCCACAGTTCGTTTGACTATGAAACCCCTACGATATATGAAAATTCCTTCATGCTGCGGGACGCACACACAGGCATCACCTTCAAGCCGATGAGTGAGAGGATGAGGCCAAGAAGACTTTTGCGGTCGTTGGTGAGGAGGCAGCTGTAACAATTCTCCACGGGAGCGCAAAGCAATGCCTTGGCCTGAGAACACAATCACGCACAATAAAGCGACAAGAATTGATTGGGGGAAGCTGCTGGAGGACCTGCTCCCGCTGCGCCTCCTGCAGGATGAGGATACTCTCGCCCTCGCTGTCCAGCCCGGCACGCCCAGCGCGACCCGCCATCTGCTTGTACTGACTCGTCTTCACTGCCTCGCGGGCCACCAGCGGCGCTCGGACGATCACCCTGCAGAACATACGGGCAGTGATGTGAGATCAGACACATTAGGTAAATTTAGACTTTTAAAGACCTTTCTAATGCCTTTTAAAATCGAATTTAAGATCACGTCGTCAAAAAAAAAAAAAAAAAAAAAAAACACGATTGAAACCAACAAAACAAAAACAATCCCAATCCTAAAGTAAAGGTCTCCGTCCAAAGTTGCAATGTGTATTGTGGATAGACCTAAGACATGCATCTGCTCTGAAAAGCCTGACTGAAAACACATCACCGTTTTGATAGGTCCATTACTGAGCTAACTCGATGTCACTAAACTAAATTGTTGAATTATTTAAAAAAAAGACAATCGATGTTACTAATTCTTTTTAGTTTAAACAAATATGAATTGTAGTAATGTGTTCACATTCTTAAGACTTTAGAAAATTGGATTAAAGAAATTTTAATGCCAATTAAGGTCTTATTTTTGGAATAATGAAAGACGTTTCAAGGATCCGTGGGAACCCTGTAACTCTTTGGCGCACCCCCAAAAACTAGTCTCTGGTGATATTTTTTTTCACCTATAAACCCTTTCATAGCCTACGCCACAGTCGAATGGAGGCAAAATAATACTCCACGCTAGTCAAAACACTGAAGAAACCAAGCTTTCGTTTTTGGTAGTTTAGTGTTACACTATCCCCATGTGTTTGGGTGTCAGAATCAGAGAATAAAACAATGATTGTAAATTGAAGTTTTATGGGATCCTACCGGACACTTCTGATCAAAGAAAAAGAAGACAGTTGTGGTGAAATCCATTAAAGCAAAAAGATTGGACCGAGGCACTCATTAAAAATTTCTTAGGGTTTGCAGCAAACACTTTATATCAGGTAAGAGAAGCTAGATGTAAATGATAGTTGCTATCAAGTCCATTGTTCTTATTATACCAGCAAAGTATCTTGTTATTTTCTTAACTTCAGCTAACTGTTGGCGTGTTGCCTAGATGGCATCAAGAGATGTTTTTCCTTGGAAAAATATAATACAAATTAATAATATGAACACCACAACCATAACGTGTGTTTGTAATGCGAGCTTCTTCGAGCAGCCTCACGCAGTGTTTACGAAGCTAACGTTAGTTCATCATATATGCTGACCTTCTTGCCGGCAAGTTGACACCAGCGGCCAGTGTGGATGTGCAGGTGATAAGGCAGAGGATGCCAGCGGTGTACGCGTCCTCAAGCAGCTTCCTCTCGTCGCCCGTCAGGCCGCTGTGATGGTAGGCCACGCCCAGCGGGATTGTCCTCCTTAAAACCGTGCATACATGACCGTTTCCACACTCCTTCAGCTCGCGCAGGAGAGCTTCCTTGTCTGCCTCCCGGTGCTGCAGGAAGTCCCTGGAGGGGGAATGTGGAGGAGCAGTGAGTTGCAGCTACTAGTTCCTCCATCTATCCAGTATCTGCACCGCTTATCCTAAGTAGGGTCGCGGGGGTGCTGGAGCCTATCTCAGCTGTCTTGGGGCAGCGGACAGGGGACACCCTGAACTGGTTGACAGCCAGTCGCAGGGCACACAGGGACAGACAACTCACTCACTCATTCACCCCTAGGGACGATTTGGACCGGCCAATTAACCTGATATGCATGCTTTTGGAATTTGGGAGTAAACTAGAGTGCTCGGAGTAAAACCAGACAAGCACGGGGGAGAACATGCAAACTCTGCACAGGAAGGCTGGTAGCTGGATTTGATCCCATGATGTCAGAACTGTGCCACAGACGCGCTAACCACTCAGCCGCTGTGCCGCCCTTAGTTCCTTCATTTAAAACGTAATTCAGTTACCTCGCCAGATTACTGACACCGAAAAGTAGTGCGTTACTTTGTAACTATCAAGTTACAAATTACTATATAAACTCGCATAGAATCCCACCACCTAAAATTGCTTAAAAATAGCCACATAATAAAAGAAACAGAAAAAACTGTCTACACCCACCTTTCGAAGCAGTGAACTATTCATATTTATTGGCTTGTGCGATCTTAAAAGCTTGCAAATTAACACTTACCCGAGACAATCCATCTCCATTTTGTCTCTGGGCTTCAAACCACTCAAAGATTTTCCTTTCCATTTCTGGGTACTGTCCATGTTTATATCCCTTGTTTGCACGTTTAGCCTAAGGTGCAATATCCAGTGATGTATTCTTCTAAACCAGACCTTGAAGCCCCGGGCCTAGCAGGCCAAATGTCCTGCATGACTTTGGAGATTTCTCTCCTTCGAACCAAGTGATACAAATTGTCAGCTCCTTAGGAAGCTGGCAGGAGCTTGTTTACAATCCTGGTGTTTGGAATTTCCTGTATTGGAGCAGAGAAACCTCCCAAACATTGCAGGACAAACCAAACTTTCTCTTATATTCGAGTATATACGGTAGGGAGAGTGTCTGCATACTCAGCGCTGCCATAACTGTATTTAGAAGTACCGGTACTTCCTGTATTCAATATACTTTGTGGTCAAAGACAAACATGCCCACCCAATGTTACACGTGTCTTGTGGAACAATGCAGTAGTATTCAGCAATCAGCCGACACTTTAATTCATGACCTGCTTTAAACAAATAGCTGAGAACGCTGTAACTAAATTCTGCTAAATGTAAATTCGATCAAACGTGTTACAGTACTCATTCCTGGGAGAAGTGATTGCATTTCTTTGTGACATGTTATTCCCAACACTGCGGAGGAGTAATACCAAGCGTGACACATCTAAAATAATACAATTGCGGCCGCGAACTCACCGCCGGAGGTACTTGCAGATCATGACGGCCACATTCTCGCAGTTTTTCTTGGTGGGGCAGAAGAGAAGACAGGAATGTTTGGGGATGACCTCCGTCACCAGTGCAATGATGTGGTCCGGGTCTGCTTTCTTCATGGCACTGGAGTACTACGCGAACACAGACACACAACAATACTAGACGATTGGAAACGACACACAGCAATGCGCGGCGGCGTGTACCTGAAATTCCACACGGCGGCACAAGCGAAAACAGTCTTCTTCCCTGGTATCCACCTCATAGATGCCCTCGCCCAATTTCACGTACTCTTTAAGAGACACCTGAACACATCGCATGAGATCAGCCTTTCAAAATCCAACTGATTTTGTCGTGTAAGGGGTCGGCGGGCTTAGTTGTCCTTTTGAAGGGATAATTTGCACACATTTGTGCAGGGACGCAAAACATTTTTTTTACAGAGTCTGATGATAGAAACAGTGTTTATGAGTTATTGTAATGGGGCTGCAACACAATTACAAAAATATAACAGCAAAATGCAATACAAACAGATACATTTTTTTTTACCTTTAATTTTTGGGTTTTTTTCAAACGTATTTTTCTATCAGATCTCACCTTCCTTGTTTTTTAAACTTAAGTCATATTTCTGACATTTGCAGTCTCTTCGTGGTTATGTCGTCATTTCATAGCTATACTGCTTTACGTGTATTTAATATCTTTTTTATTTTTTGACGATCAGGTGAACTTTTTCTAATAATCTGCAGGATTTCTTTTCTAATGGATATTTAATGTCTTATTTAATCAATATTCTGACATTTTGGGGCAAGTATATGTACATTTTATGGTAATGTTTTAATTATTTTCTTTTTGTTTTTGGACATTTGAACATTTTCATTTCAGCTTTTCTATTAATTCAAATGATACATTTTCTTTCTTCAATTTTTTTTTTTTTTTTGCAATTTATGGTCACTTCTTTTTAGAACCCAATGTTTGTCTTTAAATATTTTTGGATGTAAAAATAAGTGTGACTTTTAGAAGGAATGCTATTTATTCATTGAATATAAATGATTAAATATAAAAAGTCACGCAACAGTTGATAAAATATTTTTTAAGTATTACAAAAAAGTAGATATTGTCCAATAACAACAATATAATTTTAAAATGTGTTTTAATTTGAATCTCATCAACAAATTGTTAATGGTTAAGTTGTTTGGTCCCTAAAGGGCATTCTTTTTTTATTATTAGGACAAACAGGCTCAGAGTTTCTTCCCTAGGGCCATCACCACCCTAAAGAAGGGCGCAAAACTGTAAAAAATATATTTCTTAAACTGTTATGGGCATTTTCGTTGTTGCTAATATCATGGAATTACTTTTCATTGCACTTTTGTTACAACGCACTCTTCTTTCATTGCACTATTATTATAACAGGCTGGAGCACTACATTGTAAATATTTTTGCGACTTTATCCCAACAGTCTTTTATCTTTTTTTCCCGTTTCAAAGTCTTTATTACATGTTTACCCAGGAGTGCCATGTAAATATAAATGGTCTGCATTTATAAAGCGCTTTTTAAGTCAATGAAGACCTTGTTGTAATCAATGTTTAACCGCGTTGATATGAATGACAATAAAGATAATTCTATTCAATTCTATTCCCTTCTTTAAATTTATTTGAAAATAATTACAGTATCAGCAAGAATATGATGTGAACTCACTGGTCGAAAATTGTCATGGTAGTTTTCGGCGTTAAGAAAGGTCTGCAGTTCGCTGATGTTCCCTAAGGTGGCGCTCATGCCAATGATCTGTGTTTCACCTGCCACGAAAGAGAGTTTGACGATGACATCGCGACGTCGTTGCGTTGGCGGCACACTTACGGCTGAGATGCAAAACTTTGGCAAGTGTGATTTCCAGAAGAGCCCCTCGGCTGCCCTCGCCAAGCATGTGCAGCTGAACAGAATCAAAAAGAGAAAGCTACTCAGACGCAATTAAGTGTACATTTAAAAGAAAATAGTGGAAGTATTGATTTAAATATGTTGATAACCACCCAATTAAAACTTCTTTGTTCTCTTATGGACATGATCTAGTTCAAAAATAGACGTCTAGAATCATGTTAGGTTGAGCCCATGCAACGCAAACTAACTTTAGTTGAGAAAAAAACAGCTATTGTTGTGTTGTTGTTTAGTGTGTTCCAAACTCAGACCCCCAAATGGTATTTTTATAAAGTCTTTCGGAGGAAACCATGGCGCCTTTTAACATATTTTCACACTGGATTTGCTAAAGGAGATGCATTTATTAAAAGTACCATTAAAAAACATTAAATGTTTTAGTTAAAAATCTTCCACAGAAAAGGACAACATAGATTGTCAAATATTTGTTGTTGAGAAGCTGAAATTCTGTCAATCGGGAGAACATTGTTAGCTTGTGATACAGTAGCAGAGTCAACAACATTATAAAGGACCCCAGCCACCACCTCTTTGACCAGCTTCCCTCTGGTAGGCGCTACATGTCACTTAAAACAAGAGCTAACGGCTCAAGACAGTTTCTTTCCCAGGCCGTCCCTGCCCTAAACAAGTGCACAAGACTGCGAAAAATGTATACAGACGCTCCCCTACTTACGACTATTCGACTTAAGATAAACAGTAGATACCAAAATTTTTTTCAATCGAAAAATATCCCAACATTGCTGTAAGTTAGATTTTGTATTGTGTGCACCATTTTCCGATTAGAGGACAATACTGTAGTGCTTCTTTCCGCAGCGTGTGGCGCTGTGAGAGGTCACCCAGCATCCACCCTGAAGAAGAAATCCGGCTTCATCTTCCTAGTTTGTGTGTAAACATTCTATACTGTGTCTCCAGCGCGCTAAGAACTTTGACATTTTTATTGTTTAATATCTCGTGCATCCATTCAATATGGTTGGTGTAAAGTGTAAAGAAGAGGTGAGACGTGTCTTTTGAAATTAAATTGGAATTGGAAAGCTTGATGCGGTTGAGAAAATAGTCGGAATGCTTTTTTTCAGACACTCTTTACCACGGAGGAGGACCTCTTGAAGCGCATCTTCCAAAGTAAGTTAGACTCAACTTTATTTGTCTTTATAGAGCATATTATTTTATGAAATGTTTATTTTTTTAGTACAAAACAATACAGGTTACTTATACAAGCCTTAAACATACTTATATAAACCTTAAACATACAAAATATAGAACTAAAGCAACTTACGAACAAATTCAACCTACAAATGATCGTTCGTAAGTAGGGCAGTGTCTGTATATCGCCTGTGTACATAAAAATGTGTATTCATCTATTTGTCTTTTTATGGGCTTTTTCTTGAATATTGTTGCTGCTAAATCTTTATCATTGCACTATTGTTATGATGCACTTACAATTTAGGCTAGTCTCCAAACACTACCATGTCAATATTCTTGCCTATCCTGACATTCATTTTTAGCATATTTTTCTCTTTTAAGTCTTTATTCACGAGTTTATCCCAAAGTGACGTGTGAATTTATTGTATTTATTGCTCGATATGTTATCAATGACAATAAAGAGAATTATAATTTGGAAAATTTCTAATCCAAAAGTTACTCTTGCTCAGGCACAAAAAAAGAAAGCAAGATTTTTGCTCTCCTGGGCTGTCCCTACCTCGTCCACGACCAGCAGGCCAACGTCCTCCAGCCGATCTTCCTCGATGAGCGCGTTGACCAGCGCATGCGCCTTCTCAATGGTGGCCACATATAGAGAGCCCTGCCCCCTCCTCTTGACTGGCGGAAACCGGCCTTTGCTGCCCGCGTATTCCTCCACAAGGAATTCCAGCTCAAGTCCAAAGCCCGCCAGTCCTCGAACCTACCGGGCAGCGTTGGGAGTAATGCATTACAAAAGGACAAGTTCCTGGAAGGCAATTACTTTTCTTTGTAACAAGTACTGTGATACGTTGTTGATGCAATTTTGTAACTCAATTGTCATTACAACGTGGTGCGTAAATCTGCTAACTTTATAAGAAGATCGTGAATCACACTTAAATCTACTGCAATATGGGATTGCTCATGAAGTCACATACAAACAACCTTCCCCTTTAGTGAATGATCTGCACAGCATGAACTTACTTTTGCTCAAGTTATTATTTAGATAAAGAAAATGCTTAGCAAACAATAAGTTTAACTCGAAACCACTAAATCCAAAGAAATGTTCCTCCACGGTGTTGGGGTAAAAGACGCACCGCTTCCTTACACCTCACATCAGACGTCATTTCTGCTTCTTGCCTCCATTTCCGCTTCTTGCTTTACAAACTTTCTTTATGCGTTTTAGCCAAATATATCACTATTTGCAGCTTGTAATCTACAGAATATGACTTTCTTTTCTGTTCCGTTTTGTTTAGTTTCACTCGTGTTTGCTGTATGTGGCCAAAATACGCGCTTCAGTGCCGAACTGTTCATTTTGGCGCTGCACTTGCAGTGCACACTTGTTTTAAGGGACTTTGCCTCAAGTAAACCCTAGGCTGCATAGTTCAGCCATAAAGTTTGTTTTACAGATAAAATATAAAAACCACAAGTGATGCAATGCGTATTGAAATTTTCGGAAAGTGATTTAGGATCTATTATCAATACGGTCAAAAGCTAAGGTCCGGCTAATCTCTGAAAACCCGCATGACGCTTCACACGGAAAAACAACAGATAGATAGATAGATACTTTATTCATCCCCGCAGGGAAATTCACATTCACAGCAACCAGATGATGAAGGCGCTGTATGTGAGTCAGATCAGGAGGCTCCTCCTTCTACTGGTAACCATAGTGACTTGTACTATCTGTTTTATGTGGGGGAGCAAAACCTGTACTCCATAAAAAGTGGTGTCCCTACGACCTAGGTGGTTGAGGGATCCATGAACCATGAATCTGGGGAGTAACTAAATTACTTTTTAAATGAAATAACCAGGAACTGTAATCAATTTGTTTTTTTCCTGTGACGGTGGTTGCAATTTACCTTCTCTTGGACGAGGGCGACGTAAGGCAGAACGAAGATGCAGTTCTTGTTTCGGCACAGCAGCTCGCGGATCATGAGCAGCTCGGCCACCAAAGTTTTGCCGCCGCTGGTGGGAAGGGTGTAGATCAGGTTCTTCCTCGCCGACACGCAATCCAGGCCTAAACACGTCTCCTGCCACGCTATGCACACACACAAACACCAATTATCACCCAGCACAAAATCATTGCTCCTGACAAAGATGGATTAGGGAAAAAAATAATTTCATGTGGTCTAACTTACGATCATGTTCTTCTCGGGTGATGTAATGTTAAAATGTCTCCATTTATATCATCATACAATGTGCGCTTATTTTCTCGTGTCATTTGTGCTTATCTACAGAGGTCATCAATCTGCCAATTAGGTGCCAGGGTAAGATTGTGCAATACATTACCCAACAGGTTTTCAGAATATTAGCAGTTCCAGATGATTCCATAAAGTTCATACATAACAGGGAAACAGAGCAAAAGTGGGCAGACTCCAGCCCGCCGGCCACACTTGTTTTCGTTCCGCTCGACAAACGAAAACATAAAAAATGACAACGTATATATGTGTATAATGGTAAAAAAAAATGGTGGCCACACGGTGCTGAGGTCCAGGGTTTAAATCCAGCTAAAGGCTTCCCCGTACAGAGTTTGCATTTTCTCCCTGTGCCAGCTGGGATTTCCTCTGGGCACTCTGGTTTGCCCCCATATTATAAAAAACAAAACAAAACATGTATGGCAGCTCTATTGGTCAGTCCAAATTGTCCTTACGTGTGAATGAGTGAGTAAATTATCCGTCTCTATTTACGCTGTGACTGGCTGGCAACCAGTTTAGGGTGTCCCATGCCCACTGCCCGAAGATAGCTGGAATGGGTTACAGCACCCCCGCGAGAAAATGGATGGATGGATGGTTTAAAAAAAAAAAAGATCACCAATTAAAATGTGTTGATTACTGTTTGATAGATGGCTACATTTTTCATGACTTTATTTTATTTTAAGATATTTATGGAATATCATGAAGAAAAACTTCTGATCTAGTTGTATTGCATTTTCAGTCTTATAATGCCATTATCTGCACCGGTTATCTTTAGTAGGGTTGTGGGGGTGCTGGGGCCCATCCCGGCTATTTTTGAGCAGTGGGCAGGGGACACCCTGAACTGGTTGCCAGCCAGTCGCAGGGCACACAGAGATGGACAACTCACTCGCTCATTCACACTGAGGGATAATTTGGACCGGCCAATTAACCTGACATGCATGTTTTTGGAATGTGGGAGGAAACCAGAGTGCCCGGAGGAACTCCACACAAGCACGGGGAGAACATGCAAACTCAACACAGCAAGGTTTGTTCCCATGAATGGTCATAGAATATTGTAGTCTGCAATTTTCAGTTTGCCCGCAATTTAATGAGTAAACGACTAGAGCAGGGGTGTCCAATCTCCAATCTTACGTGGCCCTTTGAGAAAATATCTATGCACCTCTGGACAAGCGTGAACGACTCAGTGAGTGAATGTCATGTGATACTCACAGAGAACTAGAACTGCAAGCACAAGTTCAGTCTCTGAACATATACTCAACTTGAGTGATTCAAAATTTGCCCAAAAACCGAGACGCTTTCTGTGTTTGTGTTGGTAGGCTTTCACCTATTTGGAGGTCGAAACTGGTGGTGAACCAATTCTGCACTATAGGACGTCTTAAGTCGTCAATGGCAATAAACGAGTTACATGGAATGTGTTTCTGTCATGTAAAGAGCTGCCCTACATTGTTATTTTGTGAAATCCTGTCAAGTTATGTGATAAGACAGCAGACAGCGTGATGTCACCATAGAGATTGCGGATTCCCCTGAGCGAGAAGAGGAGGTCTTTGACTTTTGCAGGCAATCCAAAGAAAGGTCCCAGGTCTTTGATGTTCGTGTAGGCGGCCTCCACGACCCGTGCGGCTCCGTCAAGCTCGTGGCTCAGCGCTGCCTCCTTCATGGCCGCGTAGCGTGAGGGCCCAGGGGACGTTGTCGCGTTACATCGCAGCATAGATTTCACACGCTCGCTCACGCTCCTCCTCGCCATACTGGAGTTCCGTCTCTTGTCCACCGGGCTTCCGTGAGGAGTGGCGCATGTGTTGACTTTGCGCCTTTTGGGTTCTTGACAACCATGCGTCACGTCAGCGTCTACCGTATCCATGTCAAAAGTTAACACAGGACAGTCGTCCCCGGCTGTCACCATCTTGTCAGCCTGGTCCAGCTTGGCCAGCAAGGACTCGTCAACGAGAAGACTGTCATAGTCACCAAACAAGTCCTCGCTGTAGCTGCACTGATGACACACAAAGAACAACTTTGTTAAAATCAAGACCAAATTGAGACAGGGTGTAAGATGAAGAATAAATTGCAGAGCAAGGCGATTGCGAGTGAAAGGGGAAAAAATGTTATATCCATACATCAAAGTGGTTTAAGTCTGTGTTATTATGTTGAATCAGACGGTGTGATGAGAAATTTTAATCTTTACATTTTTTTTCTAAATTCATATTTAACCATATGTTGATATATTTTCAATGATAAGAACTAATGCCTTTCTTCAGGCATAATGTAATAAAACATTTGGTTTCCTGAATGAATTGTTGTGAAAAGTGTTTAGACTGTCAAGGAACCAGGATAAAAATAAGCTCTGATGTGTATTATTTTGTTTACAATTGTTTGTAGCTGTACCTTTGTAGGATTTGGCGATGTTTTCTAGTTTTGATTTTGAATAGGTCTTCTCTGCGAGAAAACCATTAAATTGGGGGTAGGCACTTCAGCCTACTCCCTTTCAGCATATGTTTTTGTGTTGTATAATTTTATATTACATCTGTTCTTTGTGAAAAGAGAACACTTTCCTTTTGGTAATCATTGTTTTATGTCCATCTCTTTGGGCTGTGCTGGGGGAATCTTGATAAAAAGCCACAAACAAACAACTGTTTTCAACATCTTATCATAACAACTGATTTTTAAAAAATCTTTGTGATGGTTGGAGTACAGATTAGATTCAGCGATTTACACCTCTTCCCTCTTGTCTTGGGATTTCAATTTGTTATCAGCATTGCCTTGGTAATTGATGTTTTTGTTTTCAAATAATTCAAAATCTAACACATTTCAACAAAAGCCATTCAAGAACCAGTGGTATTACCTCTAGCAGCTCATTGTCATCCATGATACAGAACTCCTTCCCTTAAAATAGGGCTTTCTATCTTGAATTTCTTCCTTTTTCTAAAAAATCTTATCATTTTATTCCTCCGTGTGCACTTGACGCATGCTACAAACAAAGCAAGCTGACACCGTTAATTCCCTTATGCCAGGTGAGCTCATGATATTCATGACAAGTAAAATTAATGTTTTTATCGTTACAGGTGCAGGACCCTGTCGCTACTGTAGCTGTTGAGGCCTTTATTTTAACTTTGCAACTAAATAAAAACATCAATATGCTGTTTAGCTCGTCATACAAAATATTTCTCCGAAATAAAGGTTAAAACTTTGCAAAAACGCTCACATATTCCTGCTTTCGCATGCTAAACCTAGTTTCGTATAAAGTAACGTTCTTTTGTTTTTTAAATTCTACTTCCGGGTGGTCACGTGGTTTTGTAACACAGGAAGTAGATAAGAAAGACGTCCCGGTCACATTAGGTCAAAGATGCTTTCTCTCGGGCGAACACATCGTTTATTCTTTAGTTTCTTATCGCGCTGCTCTGAAGCGGGCAACCCTGCAGGTAAGTCTTTTTAATTCCCCAAGAATCCTATATTGGGCTGTATTTGCGCTAATGCTAAAGCTAACCTTGCGTGTTGTTCTGCTGCAGCTTCAACGAATGCGTCCACTTCACCCATCAACGATAACATGGTGAGTTCCTCGCTTGTATCATCGCAGACATGACCCATGCTAAACTTGTTCTCTCCAAGTGTAGTTTGTCAAGATGGACAATCCTTACAAGGAGCCGCAGAAAGGTTGCATTCTCTGCAACGTTACTGTCGACTTCAAGAACATCCAGGTAGGACTGTCATACCCCAGGTCACACACACGCTCACACACACACACACACACACACACACACACACACACACCAGTGACGTGCGGTGAGGTTCGTGTCTGGTGAGGTCAGATTTTCAAATAAATGAAGCAACATCTTATTCATCATTCGATTGGCAGAGCAAGAGAACAATATTTAAACTAAAGCAGGGAAGAAAAACGATCTGTCTTACCCGAACTTTTTATATAAAGTCAATGCACTGCTCTTCTCAAATAAATTCAGATTTACTTTATTGTCATTCGTGTACACTTGTATACAGAACAAAATGTCGATACATCTGACCCGCACAGTTTCCTTGAGCGTCAGCCGGGATAGATAAGATTAACCATGTCTTCGTCAGAATTTTAGCGCACCAAAAGCTGTGTAATCGTTCGTTATGATAAAAACAATTAAAGCAACGAGAACAAAAAACTTATGGGATGGCTTGACTTGCTGTTGGATTGCAAATATTATCACAAAATGTATTATTTGGAGCCGAGTTGTGCACCAAATCAGAATATTTGGTTTCACTATCATACCTGTCAACCTCCACGGCTCCGTCGTATTTTTCCTTACAAAATAATCTTACACCATATTTTTTTTTCCCCGGAATGATGCATGATGGGAAATCCCCAGGCGGCAGACGCACGCGCACAGTAGCATCAAACCGCTCGCTTCGTTTGCAACAAAAAAAAAACAATACCGAGATAGAGGCTACCGCGGCGAACTCGGACTGGATTGATTTGCCGTTTCGTGATAGTGGGTTACCGGATGGTACCCATCATTGACAAATTTACATTTTTCCGTATAGATTTCCTTGTACGTCGTACTCGTCTTAAAATGCATAAAAAACATACTTTGTACGGCAAAACCGTACAGGTTGACAGGTATGTGCTCAGCTCAGTAATATATTACGTAATGCTTCTGTTGAATAAACGCTTATATGGAAATGTGATCATCCATTATGAAAATATCCATGCTACGAGAAAAGGATACTGATGGCTTGACTTGCAGTCAGCTTGCTAATCCTATCACTAATTCAATTGTTTGGGGCTGAAGTGTGCGCCCAATCAAAAACCTTGGATGAATACTGCCTGGTGACATGCTCTTCATCAAGTCATGTTTATTTGTATAGCCCTTAGTCACAAGAAGTCTCCAAGGGCCGCACAGACAGCCAACACACCATCCCCTGATCTAAAAGCTTGCTAATACTATCAGAAATTATACTGTATGGGGCTCGTTTGTGTGCAAAATCATAATTCTTTGTCCCACTATTGCCTTTTTTCGTGTTGCAAGAAAATTGTGCGACCACCCTGAAACTGCACATGCTCAGTGATGCTACATACTAATCGTATTAACAAAATTCATGTGAAATTTAAGCAATCAAAAAAAAAAAAGGAAATCCAAAACTTGTAAAGTGAAAGAACTTAAATGGTTGTATTTATTCAGTGTATAATATATTTTTAATTTTAAACTTCTATGACGCCTCCCCTGAACGCACGTCACTGTCACACACACATTGGTAATTCAGACCGCAACTCCTAATGCAGGTTTCATTATGGTATGCCTGAATACTATCGTTTTCATCACAAAAACTAAATGTTATGTGTGCAGCTTTTATCTCAGTTCATCTCGCCTCACACGGGAAGGATCTACGGCCGGCACATAACAGGTAAAAAGTAAGCTCCAGTGACTGAATTGAATGAGCGAGCAACATATATTTGGAATTTGTCTCCCTCAGGTTTATGTGGGGTTAAACAAAAAGCAGTCTCAAAAGCCATCAAAAAGGCCCAAGCTATGGGTAAGTGATAAAACAAAACATTCAAAAAATGTTACCCACACTTTTTTCACAACTAGAATGGATTTGTAGTAGGTAACCATTAGAATTTAACTCAAGGCACTCGTCGTGCATATACCACAATATCGCATCAAAAACTGCATCTTGGTACATCTTCTGATTTTGATTATATCTGTGCTTAGGTTTTATGTCCGTGACACACAAACATCCAGAGTTGATGCGGGACCCCAATATCTGCAGCATCAAACGTGTGGATTAACTCCGATGTCTTTTTCCTCTCCTTGGCCAATAAATGTACATTAAGTCCAAACCGCTGCTTGCACATTTTGCTTGCTGTTTACATCAGTTTGTAGAATTGCCTTTGCGCCGTTTCTTTTTGCTGGCGAGTGGTACACATGAAGACCTTTTCCCGGTGGCTAAAGGTCGCAGGGGATTCATCTCTGCAAGCGTGTCATCTGGCACGGGTGAGCCGTCCAGCGTGAGCGTGCAGGTGCTAAAGAGCTGTGAGCGGGAAAGGAGTGTTCGAATGGCCTGCTGGAGGTCCGTGTTCCTCTTCGGGAATGGTGCATCCTCTGCTAAGAGCGGGAAATCGATTGTATTTTATAGAAAAAAGCGCAAATTGGCCAAATATTGGAGCGTGCACATATATACGCGGACATGATTGCAAATGTGTTGCCTTTTTTCTGCAATAATTGTTCAGTCAAATTGTGTCTGACAGTAATTGTGCATAACAATGGTCGCAACTAACTGGGTAGTAATGGTAGCACAGAATCCTAACCACCAAAATGCACTGGAATGGACGACTGTTCACAATTGCATAATATTGGATGCAACGGGAATCAAACCTGGATCAGGTTGGGAGAGCACTAGATCCTCACCGCTAGAGCACAAAGAATACAGATGACACATGAAAAGGCATTAGGTCTTGTCTGATTTTAGCACTGTTTTTAGTGGTGATATCAGATATGTTGGACAAGGGGTGTCACACATGTGGCCCCCGGGGCAGATCAGGGCCACAAAGGGTTTTAATCCAGGGATACAACGCCAAGAGAAGCGCAAATGAAAAACAAGCTCCACTCTTAAACAAGTTCACTTAATGTTCCCAAAGCCAGGCACAGCCACTCAAAGCAACTAGAGCTGTATTTATATACAATCTATATTTCCTGCTTTCTTTTTTCTCTCTCCTTTGGTCTCTCTCTGTCTAATTCTCTCACTTTCTGCTTTCTTTCTGTCTTTCTATGTCTCTCCCTTTGTCAATCTTTGATTTTTCTCTCACTCTTTGTCTCTTCTCTTAATGTCACTTATTTTGCTCTTACATTCTCCCTCAATTTTCTTTTTCAGTCTCTCACTTTCTTTCACACTATATCCATTCATTTCGTTTCCTTATCACTCACCCTCTCTTCCTTCCCAACTCCTTTCTCTCCATTTGTTTCTCCTTTTCCCTCTCCAACTCTCTCTAATCTACTATGGGGGCCCTATGAGGGTTTTTTTTCTAGTATGTGCTCCCCCCAGAGCTAAAATTAGTTTGACATTCCTGCTATAGACGATTGAGAAAACGGAAAATGATTAAAAATCGGTATACATTTTTTTTTGTTTCACTTTTTCTCATCTTAAACTCATACGTGCAGCAATGCGTTTATATCAATGCCTTTCTCTTCAGTCCTGAACAACCAAATTAGTCCCCACAATAACTTTCTCTTCATTTTTTCAGATTATTGGGCGTGTAATGAGGACAATACTACACTAATATTTCAGTGGTCCCCAACCTTTTCTGTACCACAGATCGGTTTAATGTCTAACCATATTCTCATATCCCAGCCCAATTATAACAATTTGGTACCCTGATAGAAAATGGTCTAATGATGAGATCAAAGTTAGTGCCTTCATTGGTCATCTGTATTCTTAGTGGTATAGTGGATCATTCTGGCGCGCTCCCCTCAAAGATTCGAGTTCTATACCCACTGCATGCAATAAAATGCAATTGTGATTAATCGTACATTGACTGAATTGCACAAATATGGTATTTGCCCTTTATTGTATTTTTCATTCCATGACCCTTATCTGGTGCGCCTTAGTGTGGATAATACAATACTTTCATTTACCTCTGATGGCGATAGTTGATTTGTGTTCACAAATCCTTTTCCTGAGGGTGCAAACATCAGCAAGCGTATTCTGCACAATGCGCTCACTCTCCACCACAGCGCCACATGCGATCTGTTTAGTTCCGAGACAGACGAGAGAGTGCGATAAGTAAATGGGGGTATTGTTTTTCCCCATAAATCAACAACAAAAACGCACTGATCACAGCACGCAGTAAGAGCAAATTGATCGGCTAATGAAAATGCACGGAGTGAAGCAAAGCTTGCATAAGCTAGGCCGGTACACATTTTTAAAGTGTTTTTTTTTTAGGTTTTGCTTCACTGGGTATGTTTTACATACAGGCAATAATCTGACTGGAAACAAAATTATTTCAAGTTGACAATTATGGAAAGCAGTGTGAACGCGCACAGTCCTCTTGTTTAAGGCAGAAGTGGGCAATACACGCTTTTTTGCAAACGGAATATTTCATTGATGTTGTTACGAGTAGATCTCAATGACTATACCATGAACAGGGGTCTGGCTGGACCGAAACCTTCTGAAGGTCAGTGTTGCTTCGGCAATTGGTTCCTTATTTAACTGTACATGAAATCTCATCTCATCAGCTGCACCGCTTATCCTCAGTAAGGTTGCGGGGGTGCTGGAGCCCATCCCAGCAATCATCGGGCAGTGGGCAGGGGACACCCTGAACTGGTTGCCAGCCAATCGCAGGGCACACAGGAACAGACAAGTCGCTCGCTCATTCACACATATGGCTTGGAATATTTTGGAATATACTGTATCTGCATGATTGTAGAGAGGAACACTACACGTTCTGTGCGTAATTGATAAAAAAGTCGTTCTTTTATCATCCCTTTAAGGAAACCCCAAATTACGCTTTCCACCTTTAATATCACATTACAGTTTTGATTTCCAAGAATCAGTCATTTGTGTTTTTAATATAAATAAATTGTTTACATCAAACCATCATTTTACCTGCAGCTCATCCTGCAAAGACCCATTCATGGCGTTGACAGCATTGATGTCCGCCAAATGTCCTTGGACGTCCAGCAACTTGGAACTTGTAAAGAAAAAGAAATGTTAATAGCTCTGCCAATAATACTGCACACACCCAAGCGTTACCTGTGTTTGCCGACAGCTCGCCGGTAACTTTGGGCCGAGCACGGGGGTGACGATGTCCAGTAAGCTTGATGGTCCAACGAAGCCAAATTGGTAACCGTTACTGGGACTTGCCTTTCTCACAAAACAAGACGATGCAAAAGTGACATTATTACACCACTCTTTCCTATGGAATTTTGTAAGACCTGGTACGATTGGATGGTCAAGGGGGGGTTCTAGGGGAATGCTCCCCAGGAAGATTTTGTACATTTTTAAATTCAAACTTATCTATATGGTGTATTTTTGATAAAAATCAAGATGCTAGAATTATGATGAATGTGTGCCCCTGTGAACTCGAAATATAAATACACTAGTTCTGAAACACAACAACACAGCAAACAAGTCACATTCATAAATAATGGGTTAACAGGACAGTAGTTAACGCTGAAAAAATTCTGCTTATCACCTAATTACACTTAGTTAGTGCAGCATCGGCACCGAATAACCACCATTTTATTGTATCGTATCTGTGAGTAAACAGCAAATAACCGATATGACTTTTAAATTGCTAATAAGTGTGGTTTAGTAAAGTACAGTAGTTAATAAATAATAAAACTACCGCTGCTTTTGTGATTGCTGCTATGACCGGATGCCGGTTCTTCTTTGATGGTTAACAGGTTATGTAACGTGCAACTGATCAGCTACAGTTAGTGTTTACCTGCCTGGGTGAATTTTTCCAATTGCTTTCAATGGGGTTGAAGGGCAAAGCCACACACTTCTTGTGCTGTGGGCTTGTTGTTCGGTGTCAGGTTGGTAAGAGCGCAGGGAAATTAATTTCTGGTGAGTGTGTTCTTGATTCTATCCACCTCCCACGAAACAGAATATGGCTTTGGTATGTTTAACCTGTGGAAAACTGCGACGCTCGTCAATGCCCCATTTTTACTCCGCCTAATCACAGTGTTGGCAGGCTGGGACAAACACCACGACAACGGGGGAAGCGGCTGACTGACGAGAGATATGTAGCACAAATACACATCATGGTGTTTGCGATCAACTGTATTAGAAATCTAAAAGTTATTCTGATTAACGCCATCCATTTCAAGCCCATCCCAGCCATCTTTGGGCAGTGGGCATGAGACTCCCACAACTCATTGCCAGCCAGTCACAGGGCACGCAGAGACAAACAACCTTTCACACACTTATTCATAACTAAAGGCAATTTAGTGTCTGGGGGAAACCCACGCAGGCAATGGGGAGAACATGCAAACTCTGCACATGGAGGTCAGTAGCTGTATTTGAACCCGGGATCTGTGTTGCTGACATGCTAACCACTTATCCGCTGTGCCACCATATTCATATTATATTTAAAAATAGGATTATATTCTTGAATCATACAAGTTTATGAGACTCTGACGGGACCAATTCAGCTGACGGCCCGAAAGCATCTTCATAAGTATGGGAAACACTGATTTCTCACCTATTGCTGGAGAGGAAGGCTGTGTATTCGGCACGGTGGGTGGAGCCCTCCTCTGTCAGCTCGGTGGGCGTGACCAGCAGAAAGATGGCGTGAGGTAGGTGCAGCACCGCTTTTAAGTTCTCGTGGACTGCCTTTTCACGCATTGTCATTTGGTGCTCAGAGTTTCTGCGCTGGCGATACCAGCCAATCACGCGTTGCAGATTATTAGTCCCCAGGAGCCTGCGGACCGCCTCCACATTAACTCGGCCCGCAGAATCGTACCAACTATGAAAATACAATGTCGCACACTGCTATGTTAAAGGGGTTATTCTCTTGGTTTTACATGTTATGCGGACCAACCTGTTGAGTTTGAGGCAACACACGTGCTTGTTAATGCCTGCAACATACAATATGAGTTCAGACGTAAAGACAAAACAGGCATTTTAAAGTGGATGTGCAGAAAACCAGTATAAGCTATCCAAATTTTGAAGTGGATGCAGTGAGTTTGATTCAGCTATGAGCCACAACATACCAGTGCAGCAGTGAGCTCTACTGGAAGAAATACAGCTTATTTAAAAGGGAAATTGTGTGTTATTTGACTCTTCCTATGGGTAAAAAAAACTGTATCCATTAAAAAACAACATTGATATAAAATCTAAGCACAAATACACAAACTGTCATAAAAACGTGCATATAAAAAAAAAAAATGGTAGGCTTTTTATTTTACGTAACATGAGCCTCCCTTAAAGGGAACTGAGATAATTGTCATCTTGATGCTACAAGTACATAAAAAAAGAATATATAGTACTGTTTAACTAGGGGTGTTACTATGGGCTGGTACGGGCAAAAAAAAACAGGGGATAGAAACTAAAACAGAAAGGGAAAGAAAAGAAAAGAGAAAAAGAGAAAAAAAGAGAAAAGAAGTAGGAAAGAAAACCCACGCAGTTACGGGGAGAACATGCAAACTCCACACGGGGAGGCTGAGGTAGTTAGACTTGAACCCTGGACCTCCGCACCATGGGGCTAACCACCCATCCGCCGTGCTGCCCCAGAAAATGTCAAATTCTTGGATAGACAACTTCCTTTTAAAGTAACGGAAATAGTTATTTTCCCTGGTTAAAAATTACTTTACCTATAGAGTAGTTCAGCTCCTAACTTAGTTACTTTTTGGAAGAAGTAGTGAGTAACTATAAGTTATTGCTTTTTAAAAGAAACGTTCCCAACACCACTTATGTTGTTGTTCCTATACACAAATACGGTAAAACGTGAAGCACCGACAGCCATCTTGTGTTGCCATCAAAATCAAGTAGTTTAGTAGCGAGCAGCACGGCTGCGCAGTGGTTAGCGCGTGTGCGGCACAGTTCTGAGGTCATGAGATCAAACCTCCTGTGTCGAGTTTGTTCTTCCCGTGATTGCGTGGGTTTACTCCGGGCACTCCGGTTTCCTCCCACATTCCAAAAACATGGATGTTAGGTTAATTGGCTGGTCCAAATTGTCCCTAGGTGTGAATGAGCGAGTGAATTGTCTGTCCCTGTGTGCCCTGCGATTGGCTGGCAACCAGTTCAGGGTGTCCCCTGCCCACTGCCCGAAAATAGCTGGGTATGGGCTCCAGCACCCCCGCAACCCTACTGAGGATAAGCGGTGCAGATGATGGATGGAAGGTTTAGTAGCTATTGACTACCCGGTGGCTTCAGCGGCATGATTTCTAGACACAGTTCAAGGATAAACATGAAGCTGTTGATCGGTAAGTAAAGGCAGCCGCCGTTTTAAGTGTCACAATAAGCCAATATTTGGTTACTGGAAGTTTGTCGGAGATGGATGCGATCGTCTTGAGTGTCGCTGATGGTCACTTGTTCCTCCAACTGGTTCTCGCCCAGGATCAAACCTTCCTGAAATACACGCCCACACCAAGATGATGAGCACAACACAGATTTAACAGATTACTCTTAACACTTTTCCACACACTATTTTAATCAAGAGATATACACAAAGCTAATGTATTTCAAGCAAAAATGCAATAGTTAGTGTTTCTCTTCCTTTTGACACGTGACTTTTAAAACCGCCAAGTTCAAAGGAGACATTGGAACTGCTTTTGGCCCAACCGGCTAAACATAATTGCCATGTAAATAAAAGCTTCAAGACCGTGAGGAGGTCGTATCATAAATGGACAGATGGTCGTGTGTTTCCTCACCACATCGGAGTCTGCGTTGAGATGCTGAAACATTAAAGAAGTCAAAACTATTCCAGAGATACGAACTGTGGGCTCCGCCATGTTTGTTTCGTGGTGTGGATCTTTCAAGTGAGTCACCTCGCCGCACGAGAATCGCAGTCGGAGGTAAGGGACAATGCGCATTTTGTGCGCAATCATAAAATATCAACAAAACTACGTTTACGGTTCGTATTTTTACTTTGTTCATTTTTTTCATTTTTGGCTGTCATGTAAAAGGCATGATATATTTAAACTTTGTTGCCATAACTTACGCCATTTATCAAATTCTGCTGCCTCAGCTAACAATTCATTCACGTCACAATATAAAAATAAGACCAACAAGAAATTTACTAATAGTACAGTTATATATATATATATATATATATATATATATATATATATATGACCATAACTAATTTGCAAAACTAAATATTACCTCGCTATATCATGATAAATTACTAATACATTTACTAACAGTTAAATGTTCACGGTTTGATCCATTCTTCCATTATCTGCACCGCTTATCCTCAGTAGGGCCGCGGGGGTGCTGGAGCCCATCCCAGCTGAACTGGTTGCCAGTCAGTTGCAGGGCACACAGAGACGGACAACTCATTTGCTCAGTCACACCTAGGGACAATTTGGACCGGCCAATTATCCTGACACGCATGTTTTTGGAATGTGGATGGAAACCGGAGTGTACGGGGGGAAACCCACACAAGCACGGGGAGACCATGCAAACTCCACACAGGAAGGTTTGATCCTATTACTTCAGAACTGTGCAGCACACGCGCTAACCACTGCGCTGCCCGCAGTTTGACGTGACCTGTTTAAATCTAGGCTTAAAACACACTCATATTCTACATCTCTTGTATGATCTGTGTTTTATGTTGACCATATCTGTGTATTGCAACAACCATTGCAGTCTGATCATCCTGGAAAGAGGACTACCTCATGTGCAGTCTTTTCTCAAGGTTTCTTCATTTTCCGCTGAGGTTTTGAGTTTTTCCTTGCCCTCATGTAGGTTTTAGATCAGGGGATGGTGTAATAATAGTCTGTAATAGTCTGTGGTATGTGCAGCCCTTTGAGACTTCTTGTGATTAAGGGCGTCACAAATAAGCATGACCTGGTTTGACTTGACGATTAAGTATGTGTTAACAATGCCCAACGGTGTTCAAAGAGCCTTTTTTTCCCACAGCGCCTATCTGCTTTTATCTTACATTTATCACCGGTTTTCCAACCACGAAACGCGTTACATGGGAGACAAAGATGCCGGGTAAGAGGCTGGAGGTGTGGGGCGATATCACGTGCGTGTGTGGTCACGGTTTTCTTATATCCCAGGATGAAAATGACGAAAGTAAGAAAATGACTCTTTCAAATACAATCCAAATGCCTACCCAACCCCCCACAATTATGAAAAAGGAAGAGTTTATTTTAACAAATTCAAGAATTAAACATTATTGCACGTGCAGCAAAAGGAGCTGCAATGATGATTTCAGCCAGAAGATGGCGTCAGCAAATAAAGTTTTTAAAGTTATGTTTTGCACCTGAATTGACTAAATCAAAGAATCCAAAAATGTTTCGTGAATACATTTCAAATGCAAATGTTGTAGAAATTACTGAAAATTATTGCATTCCTATTTTTGTTAAACGCTTTGTTTGTACTGTAGTTGTAGTCTGTGGTTTGCAATAATCTGTGGTCTGTGTGCATGGTCACGGTTTTCTTTTATCCCACGATGAAAATGGTGAAAGTAAGAAAATGATTCTTTCAAATACAATCCAAATGCCAACCAAAACCCCCAAAATATGAAAAAGGAAGAGTTTATTTTAACGAATCAAATAATTAAACATAATTGCACTTGCAACAAAAGGAGCTGCAATAATGATTTCCGCCAGAAGATG
Source organism: Urocampus carinirostris (assembly GCF_059441175.1). Classification (NCBI taxonomy): domain Eukaryota; kingdom Metazoa; phylum Chordata; class Actinopteri; order Syngnathiformes; family Syngnathidae; genus Urocampus; species Urocampus carinirostris. Next base: position 16,584,705 of record NC_142364.1, read on the forward strand.
GCGTCAGCAAATAGAGTATTTTGAAGTTAGGGACACCAACTTTAAATCTAGAAACACTTAAAATCAAGTAAAGATAGCTCAGGGTAGGGAAAAAATGTAAACTAGTGTTTTTCAACCAGTGTGCCGGGGCACATTAATGTGCCATGAGACTTGTCTAGTGTGCCACAAGAAATAGACCAATTTTATCTTTGTATGAATTGTTGCTTTCTTCCAGTGATTAGCCAGGCAACCTACATTCATTCATATCAGTAGGTGGCAGCAGATTACGTTTTTCTTTTTACATACTAATTATCTGCTCATGAGGTAGCACAGTATATTTCTAAACTTATTTTGTTTTATGAAGCTGTTTAAGATTACATTGCAAAAAGTAATAAACTATATCAATTTAAGTAACAATCTTGCACATAATTTTTGTGATTCTAATTATTATTTTAGAAAAATAAATCGTTATAACATAGTTAAAAAAATGTTCCTGTCACGAGGGAGACCGGACCAGAACGGAGGCAGGAAGGGAGAACTGCGTTGACGATCAAAACTTTTATTTAGTAAAATAAAAGTCGTCCAAAACTCAGGGACAAGACAGAACAAACAGGCTTTAACTAAAAACGTGCAAACACAGGTTTCTTCCGACTCAAACAAAACAGGACAGAGCAAAACAGAACGGGAGATGCAGACAGAAAATGCAAAACAGAAAATGCAATGAGCCAGCACTCGCAAAACCCACAACCCACCCTTAAGTAGCACACACGCAAATTAGCTGATCTACTGCAGCCGTGCCCAGGGGGCGGGGCCAGCTGGTCACCACGGCGACCATGCTGGACACGACAGTTCCACTGACAGATAGATTTGCTCATGATAAGTGCATGTTAGTTTTCTCGAAAAGCAAGAAAAATATGTATAATAAAACTAGAAAAAAAATGTAAAATAAAAAATTACAGCAAAATGTAACAAAATAAATTACTCGTATTACCTCCGGAGCCACTGTGACCACAAATGATAAGAGGAACTTTCTAAAGTCAATTCAGACAACATGCTCATTTTAGCTATTAAAATAATACATAAGTCTGGTGCAAGGAATTATTTTTTAAACACTTTTGATGGGCCGTGTGCTTCGACATTTTTTAATAAAAAAATCAGGAAAAACCCAAGTAGATGACCAGCATATGCGTAAAAAGGTGCAATTATCCCTACAATTCTTACACATCGTTAAAAAAACCGAATTGATTAAATTAAATAATACAATACATTTCAAATTCTAATGTTGTAGAAAATTACTGAAAATTATTGCAACAAGCGTCACATCAATGATCATTCCTATTTTTATTAAACGCTTTGTTTGTACCGTAGGCCATGCGTGTGTAGATCAGCATTGTCTGTCCAGCAGATGGCGCTATGCCATCATACAAGGGCTCCGACGGCGTGCAGTTGTCCAAATATGACACATGAATTGATCATGTGGCAGAATACGTTTCAGCAGTGATTCGATCATCAATAGTCGTAATATGGTAGCAGTACCCCGGAGAATATGTATAGCAACAGCACGTAAGATTCAATAAACACTCCAAATTTTCCATGAAGTGGAAGTCAACCAAAATGACTACATTTCAATTTTATGTTGTCTGGAAAGCCAGGAGTCCAAACACAGCATTTCATATTTGGAAAATTAGTTAAGAGGCAAAATCTACCTGTTTTCATCCATTTTCAGTTTTTGAGAGTTGGTGTCAAGGGATTATGACATTAATATTGCCCAGATTTCAGTTAATAACCAATAGTGGCTTTGCTTTAGAAAGCAAGTGAACTGTGATTGTTTGTTTTGCTCCTCAACTCATATTATACAAACACAATATCCATTAAAATGCTTTGATTGGTGGTGGTCTACACAGCATGTTATCGTTGGGTAATCTTAAAGGGAAAATAAGTATCATTTAGCCTCTCCTAGTGGTAAAAATTACAGGTCCCTTGAAATAAGGGCAAACAATCTAAGAGACAGTTTCATCCCCAGGGCCATCACCACCCTAAACAAGCGCGCAAAACTGTGAAAATATATATTTTGGCGACTTGCACTACTTTCCGTTGCACTGTTGTTAGGATGATCTATTTGTTTCATTTAATTATTATTATGACTTAGGCCAGTCTCTAAGTACTACATTGTCAATATTATTTTATTATTTAGTTTGACAAAATTTGTCATATTTATTTCTTTAAAGGCAGTGTCTGTAACTTCAAAATATTCTACTTGCTATTTTCTAGATAAAACCATCATGCAGCTCCTTTTGAAGCCTGTGCAAGTTTGTGACATTCTTCAAGGCGCATGAATGAACTTTTCTTTTTTATTTATCTTTTTTGGGTTTGGATTGGCATTTGGACTGTATTTGAAAGAGTCCTTTTCTTACTTTCACCATTTTCACCGTAGCATGAAAGAAAACTGCCAGAACACATGTAAAAACACCCCCCCCCCCCCCCTAATTGCCCCCGCCTCCTATACTGAAGCGTGAACCGGAACACTGAAGGTAAGAGTAAGATGCTACTCTTGCACTCTTTGCACTATTGTAAAATACTATACATAGCCATAATTATTTAGTATATTATTAGTACTTCAATACTCCAACTCAATACAACATTTTAATTAAATCTGTACATTCAAGTAAACTGTGCGGGTCAGATGTATCGACATTTCGTTCTGTATACACGTGTACTAGAATGACAATAAAGTAGATCTGAATCTGAATAAAAGCAAAAGGCGTGAACACACAACACATACTTGATAGAGAAAATATTTCATTTTCAACTTTTTAAGGACACCTCAAATTAGGCACCCCACTTTTAAAGTCTCTATTACGTGTTTCTTTGAAGTGCCATTTTTAATCTTGTCCCATACAATGTTTCACTATGTTGTTATCAATGACAATAACTTTCATATATACGTGGATTTTTGAAAAATACTAGTACCGTAAAAGTCCGACTGTAAGCCGTAACTTTTTTCCCAAGCTTTCAACCCCGCGGCTAATGCAATGATGCGGCTAATTTATGCATTTTCTCTAACCCCAGAGCAGTAAAGGTAAGGGTGAGACAGGTGGAATATATGTAGAGGAAGACGCAGGTTTAATGTAACTTTGCGCTTTGTGCATGAATAAAACTAACATGAACAGACCCTCATTATAGAAAAGGTGTTAATCGAAAGGGGAGCGCTAACTACCACATTGGGAATAGTTTTACGAGTCTGTTTATTTGTAAACGGAAATAGTGTGGCGAAACGAAAGGATTACAAGAACAACGTCCAACGGAACAGAAGGCATATTACTATTTATCTGTCAGCATTATCGTGTGTTTTGGAGTAGATATTTTACACGGTTGGACGTTAAGGATTGTCATTGATGTAACAAAGCCATTTTCGTGGACATTCAAAGAAGTTGAAGACAGCCAGGGGACGTAATGGTGAGTTACGCCGGCTTTATGGTTTTTGGGTATCTTGTTGGAGACTGATCGTGATGTTTCTTTGATGAGTATATTTTGAAATGGTCCTTATCCTGAATCCAAAAGTTTAAGATTTCGAATGATATGTGGCATCAGTGACTGGTGACATAGTACAGACACGTATTTGTTCGGCGGCCCACCGGCTGTCTGTCTGACTGTTAAGGTACCGTATATTATTAAAGCTCTTCCTGTGAACCGTCTTTCTTTGTAAATATCTCATGTTTCATTGTGAACATATGCGACATATAGTCAGATGTATGTAAGTCCAAAATGTTTTTTCTTTAAAAACGTACTGCCTGCGGCTTACAATCGGGTACACTCTATAGTCCGAATTCAATGGTAGGTTAATATTTTTTTTATTTTTTTTTACATAACAGAGGCTCGCCTTAAGTGAGCTGACATTATTGTCTGCTATATTTTTGCTACGAATGTCCCCCCCCAAAAAAAACCTTGTGGAAGGCTGTGCGAAAAATGAGAAGACAATTTTTGCGGTTTGGTCACTTTGAGTCTCCGTAGTTTGTATTTTCTCCTACAGTTAGATCTAGTCAACTTCATTTTGATGAACCATTGAGGAAGATTTTGATCGGCTCGCCATTTCAGGGGATATAAAAGTCAATTCTTATGATTGCGATTATCGAATGTTGGCAAGGGTTCGTAGACTCAAATTCAAGCACTTTCAAGGGTGCTCTGTGCAGCCATTTGAGACTCTTTGTGATTAAGGGCTATGCAAATAAACATGACTTGACTTGACTTGACTAGTGGTAAAATAGATAATACACACTATCCCTTAAAAGTCGACTTCCAAATCAGTGTGGATGAGCCTCTCTCAGGTCCCTTTCCTCACATGGTTTGTCTGTGCCTTGCCATAATCGGATTTATTTTATGATTTATTTATATTATTATTTTATTTTATTTGAACAATTAAGTGTGTCTGTGTATTTGGTGTTCCAGGTTGTTGGGCGGGAATAAAAGAGGGGATATCATTTCCTTATTGTACACTGATTGTTTTTATACGGACCTTTCAGCGTTAATTCATTGGCTAAACCGTGCTTTACAAATACATTTTGATTCGAATTGATTCGGTGTACATGTGAGTTCATTCACCTGTCTATTTGGTCCCTGGGAATTGCTCTCGTCTGTCAAGTTGAGCATTGATAATTGATTGCAATCAATCGTTACCATCATAAATTCCCAGAAATGAATCTTGTGTTTGTCATGGTCCTCACTTTCATCAAAATAGGCAGCAAGCTGTGATTCGGTAGCGCAGGAAACATCAGCTTTGGCGTGTCTTTTCATTTTACAGCTAAGGCCCCCGTCGTAGCTTCTCCCCACTCCCCGTCCTGTTCCCCCCCCAACCCCCTAGCCCTTAGGCCCTCCTGATGGATGAAGTTTTAATGCCGCTCAAAAGATTCATTCATTCATTCATTGGTTGGTTTCACTTGCTTGCCGCATTTGCATAAAAGGCCCAGCCGTCCTATTTCCCCCTTCCGTTTATTGCAGGTGAGGCGCTGCCACCCCGGGAGGTGAATCAGGAGGTCCAATCGGACGCTAACAAGACGTTCGCTGTCCGCCATCTTAATTGATTGGTGATCACTTGAGATGTCGCGGCAAGAAGTGGCGGCGAGGACGCTTCATTCATTCTCGAGACGGATTTATCATTAGCCGTTTAGGGAGGGCACGGAGGTGGTGGTGGTAGGGGGGGCATTGCGTCCTTTATCCCAGCCAGCATGTTTTCATCAGCGAAAGCCCGAGTGAATTATTCAGATTTGTGCAAATGACGACTTTTCATTTTCCCGCCAGTGCGAGTGGAAATTGAACGTGACCCCGGCGACCCGGCGGCTGCGCGGCAGCCGGCGCGGAAGGTCGGCTGCTTCGCCGAGACGGTTAACCCGCTTTGTTAACCCGGGCCCGACCCGCGCGTCGCCTTTTATGAACACGCTTTAAATATTCTTGACAGAACAAAAGCAATCGTGTTGGCGCGCTGCCGGCGGGTCATTGGGGCGCCGCCCGACACCAGCCGCACTTACGGACAGGAAGGAGGAGACAACAACACAAAAGAGAGAGCAAGTGATGCAGAGAACCATAGTTACCACCTTCACTTTCCTCTTAGTGACACCTTGTGATTACATGCCGACATGCAGTGTAACACTTGTTTAGAGTGACAGCAATCAATTTTATTATTATATTATTATATTCTGCATTTTCCGGACCACAACATGCTATTCTTTTTTCACAGTTCGGTTCACCAATTCACTCTTAACCGCCTAGGTCGTTGGGGCTCCACTTGCTGTGGTGTGTCCTGGGCAAGTACAGCCTGGCAACGCCGATCCCTCTTCAGGCTGTTTTGGTGGCAAGGGTTTGCTCCCCCGCATGAAACAGATACTGAGATCGCTTATTTTTCGCGGAAGTTGCATTTCCAAAAAGTCCTGTGATAGTCAAAACCCACAAAGAAGAAACATTTGTTTATTTATTCGATATCAGTAACATATAATATATACAACCATAACAAAATAACAACAATAGATCTAAAAAATAAAAAATCAGAAAACCAAAATGCATTTGAACGAATGGTCTTTGTTGTCGTTTTACAAAAGTTCAACGAAATTAGAAAGCTATTTAGAGAGTGTCTGGCTATCTGTACACTAGGATAGGGTATCCACGGATTGAGCTAGGGCTCTGTGACGATTAGTATACAAGAGTCACGAATATAGCTTTTTCCCAAGAGTTGTAGCTCCAGATCAACCGTTTCATGGGTAATAGATCTGGCTTTGGTGAGATAAAGGCCCGGCATGGGTAGTTCAAGAGATTTGTTTCGTAGCTTAGCTGTAGTAGTAAGCCGGACCTGCAGCTTCGCTGTTGCTTTCTCTCCCGACCTTCTCTCAGTCTCTTCCCTAACTCAATAAAAATCCACGGAGCACACTGTGGTGATCAGTATTTCTTTGCACCAATCTGACCTTTCTCATAATCAATTTTAAAAGATGATACATTTCCTTTCAATGTATCGAGACGCAAAAATAAGAGCTGTCGCTATGTTTCACAGTTTGTATTGGTGGTCACTCTGCCGTTTGACTGACAGCATTTCACAGTCACCCACACAGACTGTGACCCCGACCAAAACACACTCACAAAGCCCTCCCCAACCTGCCCCCATTATAGCATATGCGGTGTCCTGTCTGCTACAGAACACAATGTGCACAATAAGTTTCTTGAACCCTAACCCCTAAGCCACACGCTTTTCTGTAGCACGTATTGGTCTTGTTTGTACATCAGTGAACATTTGTTGTCTTAACTTAGCCCGGGACGTTCAACGACAACCAAACTAGAGCTTTGATCGCCACATGTTATTATTATTATTTTTATACTTTATTTTTCGAATGGCAATCATAATAATAACTAGAACGGCTGTGCGCCATTAAGAGCATCACCCACGTTAAGACGTCGAATTATTTTTGGGTGGCGTTTCCCTTTTGGCAGGGTCATTTGCACAGGAGAATGGAAACACTACTGTATGAGTAAAACAAAAATGCAGAGTCAGCTTTTTCAGTTTTCACATCTGGATAACCTACCTGGCTGCCTGAAAAAGACAATGCTGATATTCAAATGTGTTCTGGCCTGGGAGAGTAAAATGTCTTTCTAGAAATAAAAATGCTGAGTCAGCAAAACCAAAAATGCTGAGTTGTCTTTTTCGGCAGTTTCCTACACATAGGTCAACTCTTTTAACTTTTTGCAAGACATTGTGGTGAAAGCGAAAGTTCTTCGGGCCTGGAAGAGGGGAATGTCTGAGTCTGCAAAACCAGTGACCAGCAAAGTCATGTGTATTTGTATAGCCCCTAATCACAAAAAGTCTCAAAAGGCTGCACAGACTATTATTACACCATCCCCTGATCTAAAACCTACATGAGGGCAAGAAAAAACTCAGAACCTCAGGACGCTAATGTCAACCACTTCAAGAAGGAAAAATTAAAAAACAGGAAAACTAGCTGTTCCTCTATCTCAGGTGCATTCCTTCTCAAACTTTATATCACGGTTCACGGATCCCTTAGCCTACTAAGTACTCAGTCAGTGTTTTTGTTTGTATTTTGGCCCCCCAGAGAGACCTACCCGATTTTTTTTGTTGAAGTATTGTGATCCTGGCCAAACTTCTTCTCGTCTGGGAGAGTAGAATGTCTTTCTGTGAAAGCTACTGAAACCAAAAATGCCAAGTCAGCTTTTTTGGTAGTTTTCACATTTGATGTAGCCTACCTTTTGTTGATATGCAATGTCGTTATGGCCTGGGAGAGTGGAATGTCTTTCTGAGAAAAAATGTTTTTTGGGCCATCTTTCACATCTTGGACACAACCTACCTATGAAAGATTAAGGTCATATCTAAACTCTTTCCCCCTTTTCTTGGATGGACAGACACACAAACAAGCAAACAGACAGACATCTATGCATACTTAGATCTAAAATTAAAACATGATCACCACTCTTGGTTTGTCGAGAGTGATAATGAGGTAAACTTACACACATCCAGTGTGGCCACGTCACTCTGGTCGCCTGGATGATGATTACGTGATAGCAGTGGTGGGATGTCAGGGCCTGCAAGGCTTTCTCTCCTGGCCTAAAACGATTTGAATCATGTAATGCAATTATATTTTCTTCACAGATATTTATTGCTTAATTCCAAATGGTCTGTCAGCTTCCTGCCATTGCTTTCCCCCTGGTTTGCTTTTAAACATTTAACTAATTACATTTCAGCCATTACTTTGTTGCCAGAAACAGAAATCTTCCTGCAGGCCTTCACAATCAATTTTGAAAGCCTTGTATCGTAACATGGGTGTAGATAATGCCGTTGTTTTAGCCAATCAGATTTCGAGCTGGCAAAGTGAGAGCTTTCTGGAAGGCCTCGGGAAACGTCAGACAAGGCGGTAATGCACCAAAGTCTGAAATCTATAGTCCTAAAAAAATCATAATGGCATTTGTTTTTTCATTCTACAGCAAACTTTTACCTTGTTTAAACTTTGACGTTTTTGTACAATGCCAAATTCATGTCAAGTAACTCAGAATCTTAGAAAAACCCACAACAAAATGTTAGTTAAAAATATTGACTTTTCAGTGCAACAGTAAACAATTAAATACACGAATAAACATTTAAATTTTTGATGTACAGTATTTCATAAAAAATGAGTACACTGCTTACATTTCTACATAGATTTTATTATATTGTTTAATTGAACATCACTGAAGAAACAAAGAAGTTTGTCAACAAAGGCCATGGCTTACTGGAAAGATATCCTCTGGTCTGACGAGACAAAGATTAACTGATTTGGCTCGGATGGTGTGAAACATGTGTGGCGGCAGTCGAGGAGTCCCATCATGTTTGTTTCGGTGTTGCAGATGTCATGGGTTGGGGCTGTATGGGTGCCACTGGATTTTGGGAGTTATATTTGTTTAAGGGAAACACAAATTCAAGGATGTACTGTAAAAAAACTGGAGCAGAGAATGATCCCCTCCCTACAGAAACTGGGTCTCAGGGAAATGTTCCAGCCTGACAATTACTCCTCTGTCTTGTTGTCATGGAGGAGTGAAAGAGCATTCCAGTGGCAATTTGTGAGGCTCTGGTGAAATCCATGACCAGGAGGATTAAAGTGCTTCTGCAGAGTCATATTGGCCATGCAAAATATCAAACTTCAGGAACTTTTACTTAAGGGTTCACTCACTTTTGTTAACAGGGATGTAGCGACTAATATCAATATTTTCAGTTTCTGGGGGGGAAAAAACAGACAACCTTTCATTGCGTCAAAGCGATGTTTCTTTAGTATTTTTCAATTAAATGTGATGGTGAAATCAGAAATTTGAGCGGTGTACATACTTTTGTATCATACTGTTAAATACATTACCCCTGGGGCAGCACGGCGGCGCAGTGGTTAGCGCATGTGCGGCACTGTTCATGTCTTGGGAACCTCCTGCGTGGGTTCAAATCCAGCTCCAGACTTTCTGTGCGGAGTTTGTATGTTCTCCCCTTGCTTGCGTGGGTTTCCTCTGGGCACTCCTGTTTCCTCCCACATTCCAAAAACATGCCTTTCCGGTGAATTGGCCGGTCCAAATTGTCCCTAGGTGTGAATGAGCGAGTGAGTTGTCTGTCCCCGTGTGCCCTGCGATTGGCTGGCAACCAGTTCAGGGTGTCCCCTGCCCGCTGCCCCATGATTGCTGGGATGGGCTCCAGCACCCCTGCGACCCTACTGAGGATAAGCGGTGTAGCTAATGAGATGAGATGAGACATTACCCCTGAAAAACACAGGAAACCTAATACTTAGAGATGTACAAAAAAAACAGGCATGAAAATGGGTCAGGGCTTAAAAAGGTGACAAGGGTGTGAAGGAAATGCCAAATTTATTAGTGTATAACGCGCACCCCTCACTTTTTATGAAAAAAATCGGTGTAAAATGGTTTTGACTTTTTTTCAGCTCAAATTAATCTTTGAAAGTGACAAATGTAGTTGAATACATTTAAATCATTTATTGACATCTATGAAAACTATACCGCCATACAATATATTTATTTAATGTCCTTCAAAGTCCCATTCATCATTGGACACAACAAAGAGTTGTTTCTCTCGACGTGCTTATATATAAATATATTTTTATCTTCCAGGATGACTTTCTGTTTTCTCCATTTTCTAACATTTGCCCGAGTATTGTGATGATGATCTTAAACCTATGGCGAGTTACATAAAAGTAAATACTTTACCTCTGCCCACAAGAAGTACATTGATTTTAATCAAATGCACCACCTCAAACTCCCGTTTAACTCAGGGAAATCTCACAATACCCCCAATAAATAGTTCACCCTTTTTGCCTCCAAAGCAATGAATTTCTCCTAGAAGTAAGATATTTTCATGGCTGGAAAAAAAAAACAGAATATAAAATCCCCAGAATCACCCAAAAACATGCATATCGACCAATCGCTAGAGAAAAAAGGGCTCTTGATTGGCGGTCCCTATCGTTCACTTCCAAAGGCTGGCTTGTAGAGGCGGTTTGTTCGCTAATGACACATCACAAAAGGCCATCACCAAATGCCTAGGTGTTAAATGCATGGCCCGCCTCAGCCGAAAAGTAATTTTCAGCAATGAAGACGTTGTAGGCGTGAAAAAAGACAGCACTATTTATGCAATGTTCAACGACAACAACAAACACCTACGACTGATCAGATATGGAGAACACAACATGAATTTGTGAGTAAAAACCAAGCGTATGGAAATAACTCAAAACGAGTCGTGAAGCTGATGGATGAGAAGTGGCACAAACAGGAAGCGAAGCCGCATAAACAGGAAGTCAGACATAGTCTCTCATATTAAAAAGGGAGGGGTCAGCGCTAGTCGGGAAAGATGCTCGCCTCGCCACCTGAGGAGACGCTTTCGCGGCGGCTTCCTTCCGCCGACGTCAAGTGGACAAAGTGGCGAAGGAAATTAGAGCGCCTTGTAGATCGCATCTGCTCGTCCGTCCTGTATGTCCGTCCTTGCAGGTCGCCGGCATCAAACACGAGCGCGTGGCATCCATCCACTCCCGGGTGACATTTAAGATTGCTTCAGTAACACACACCGGGAAAGATATACACAATGCAATCAGACACAAGGTAGCAAAGTAATGCACACACATACACAGCGTTGAAGAAAAACAATACACGCATCCACATGTCATACCTGTCAACCTAAGCCAATTGCTCCCCTTATAAATGATTCCCCTTATTAAGCAATCATAGACCTTACAATCACATGGCGGCACCTATTCACTCAGACTGTGTAGAATATTTGCAATCTTTGTTGTTGTCTGGTACCAGTGATTGAGACGGATTAGAGCCGAAATGACCAAGACGAGAACTGTCTGACGAAAAACAAGTTTATAAAAAAAGAAAATCCCTGACAAAAATTGTTACACGGCATACACAATTTGAATTGATCAAAAAATATCTGAAATATGGGAAAGTCGTATAAGTTGACAGGTGTGACATGTTGACACACACACAGACATGAACACCAAGACAGAAACAAACTAATACATGTTAGGAAGAAAACTTGGATTTACAACCACACACTGACATTTATAACTGTGAGCAAAAATAATAATAACGAATAATAAATAATAATACATTGTACTTCAAAGTGCCTTTCAGGAAACCCAACGTCCCACTACACAGAATGTCAAACAACAAGAATAAAACAATCAAGTAATAGAGACAAAAAGTGGGTGCCATGTGAGGCAAATAATTATAAATAGGCAAATCTCAAGAGGTGGGTTTTGAGCCTGGATTTGAAGGTGGACATGGTGATGTAATTTCAGAGGTCAGTAGGTAATGAGTTCCAGAGCTGGGGGCAGAGTGGCTGAAAGCTCGGCTCCCCATTGAGCCGAGACTGGCAACGAGTACAGTGAGCTGGAGGGAGGAATTACACTGCTATTGTGTTATTCCTTTGTTGTATTTCTGTATTTGAAGTTGTTTTTCCTTTTAGTTTTGTTATTACTGCTTACTTGTGTGTGTGCTTGGATTAGTGTCGTTGTTTTGTATTTCTATCACCCACGAGCAAAGCGAGGGTGATGATAATGTCTTCATTTTGAAATAAATGTGTGTATATATAAATAAAATGTTTGTCTGGTTGTCTGTCCACCCAAGAAAAGGCGAAAAGAGTTTCGACCTTATCTTTAAAAGGCAGTCAGGCAGGTTACCTTTGATGTGAAAAATGCCCCCAAAAAACCTGACTTAGCACTCTAAGTTTTATTGACTCGGCTTTTTCACCCCAGAAAAACATTCCACTCTTGCAGGACAGAACAACATTGAATATCAACACCATCTTATACAAGCAATCAAGCAGGTTACCCCAGATGTGAAAAAAGCTGATTCCGCCTTTTAGTGTTTGTTGACTCGGCATTATTTTAGCAAAAAGACTGAACAGCTGATTTTTAACTGCCAGCCTCAAGTTGTTGTTTTTTCTTGAGGATAATCATTTTCAAACAACATATATTTAGACAACCATATATTTGCGCTGTTTGTACCTGATTTTAGTCTTCAGCTGGACTCAGACTTACTCTTTGGGTTTTCCATTCTCATGTGCCAATAACCCTGCCTGGAATGGAAATGCCCTCCATAAATGGATGGCGCCTCAATGCGGGTGATGCTCCAATAGTGCAACGCCAATCTAGTTAGGATTGAGTTTTGTTTACTGACCTGTTAATATTGCCATGTTTGTTGTGATGTGTCATTCCATTGCGTTGTTCTTTGAAACAAATTCATGTTGTTTGTCCGCGGCGGTCGTAGCTGTGCTGTCGTGTGCCATTTTGGCACAGTCGTGATTTTGTCCAGAGTTGGCGAAGTGTTTTTATGGTTGTGTGTCAATTCAGTAGTTGTTTATAGTTATGGTGTCAATGATCAGGGATGGGTAGGGTTACTTTAACTTGATTACTTTCAATTACTTTTGGATTACTCCAATACCAAATATGCTAATAAAAGACAAAAGAAACTAAATATGAATAAAATTATGACTCACAACACGTGGTAAGCTTCCCCTCCTGGCTTTGATCTCTTTGATCTCCGGCAAAACTAACAAAATGCGACAGAAACAAAATGAAAATAAATCCAAACAGCTTGCCAACATCATTTTTGCCGTTCCATGTATTCTGTTACTCCCCAAGCCTGCACAAAATTTAGTCATTTTATTCATATTTAGTTTCTTTTGTCTTTTATTAGCATATTTGGTATTGGAGTAATCCAACCCTGTCAATGATATACTGTGCAGGGATTTCTTTCGGTGCCATATTGGCAAAAAACGTGGATTTGTTAATATGTTGATGACATGTAGTTATGCTGTTTTGCGTCACTTCAGTTGTGAGTTGGAGTGAAAATAGTCTGTGGTTGGGCTGTCAAATGTCAGTACGGCACATTTGTGTGTTGTTTTTTGAGTTCCGCTGTCGTGTAGTTCTTGAAGTTGTGTGTCTACTTGCATGCTAAGTGTTGCATTGTGTGCTGGCTGACATATCATGGCGGGACTAATTGGGTTTTGCTGTTGTGTGTCATTTCAGCAGAGTGGTGCGTTTGTCCTGAGTTGATGACCTGTAGTTGTTGGGTGTCAATCCAGCTGTTATTTTGATGGAGTTCCAATGGTATACAGTGATTTTTATGTTTTTTGGTGCCATTTTGGAAAAAAATCACGTTTTTCTAGAGTTGATCACGTGTCGTTTTTCTCCTTTGTCTCACTTGAGTCGTGTGTGAATAGGGTGCAGTGGTGCTTGCAGGTGTCAATATGACAATGTTGGGTATTGGTTGTGGAGTTCATGACGTATTGTTGTGTGTTGTTTTTGTTGTTGTTTTTTTTTGTTGGACTGTCCATGATATTCAGTTTTTTTTGTGCCATAGCGCCAAAACATGGTTATGTTCTCGTGTTGATGACGTGTAGATGTACTGTTTTATGTCAATACAACAAGGCTGTGTATTGGTCGTTGAGTTGATGATGTGGAGTTGTGTGTCAATTCCGTAGTCGTTTTTTAATTTTGTGTCAATAAGATACCGATTTTTTTTTCAATAGAAATGTAAGTTTGTTCTAGTGTTAATGCCGAGTAGTGCTGTTTTGTGTCATTTGAGTTGTGTGTGCAAGTAGTCTGTAGTTGTGTCAATATGGTTGTTGATTCTATGACGAAATGTTATGCTGTTGTAAGTGATTTTTGGGTGCTTCTAGCTAAAACGTGGATTTGTTCTAGTATTTATGACATGTAGTTGTCCGATTATGTGTTACTCTAATCGTGTGTTTGTTGGATCGTGAGCATTGTGTAGTCGGGTTGTCATGTGTTGATCTGGAACGTTTGTGTAATGGCTGTTGAGATGACGACGTTTAGTTGTGTTGTTGTGTTGTTGTGTGCCAATCCCGTAGTCGTTTTTTAATTGGATTGTCAATAAGATAAAGATTTATTTGGTGCCATATCAATAAAAACGTGAGTTTGTTCTTGTGTTAAAACAGAGTAGTGCTGTTTTGTGTCATTTGAGTTTTCAAGTCAAGTCAAGCTGCACCGACCACAGATTATTGCAAACCACAGACTATTATTACAGCATCCCCTGATCTAAAACCTACATGAGGGCAAGGAAAAACTCAAAAACCTCAAAATGAGGAAAATAAAGAAACCTTCAGAAGGGGCCGCACATGAGGTAATCCCCCTTCCAGAATGACCAGGCCAAAATGGTTGTTGCAATAACAAACAATACACAGATATTGTCAACATAAAATATAGGTTATTCATATGCTATAGAATAGAAGTGTGTTTTAAGCCTAGTTTTAAACAGTTCCACTGAGGTTGCAGATCAAATCTCAGGGGGAAGAGCATTCCACAACACCGGGGCACGAATGGAGAACGCTGTCGAACCTGCAGTTCTCTTCTTGGCTCTTGGGATCACAAGTAGACCAGCATTTTCAGAGCTAAGGCGAATAGTCTTAAGTCTTGTCAATATGACAATGTTATGTATTGGTTGTTGACTTTGTGACAAGTAGTTGTGCTTTTGTGAGTGATTATTTTGGGTGCCTTACTAGCTAAAACGAGGTTTTGTTGTAGTGTTTATGACATGTTAGAAATTTCCCCATTGTGGGACGAATAAAGGATTATCTTATCTTATCTTATCTCATCTACCGTAGTTGTCCGGTTATGTGTTACTTGAGTCGTCTGTTTGTTGGATTGGTAACAGTGTGTGGATGGGTTGTGTCGATTTGGAACATTTGTGTATTGGCTGTTGAGATGATGACGTGTAGTTGCACCGTTGTGTAGTTGTTGCAGTTGTGTGTCTGCCTGCGGGGTGTCCGTGTAGTTGTGAGTGAGCAGCATGTAATTGAATTTGATGCAGCCTGGAACATTTCATTTTACACCCCACCATCACCCCCACTCCATCACCCTGATAGTGTGTGTGTGTCAGTGTGTGTGTGTGTGTCACAGATCCCTTCATGACATATTTATTCTTTCTTCTATTTGACACTTTGTGGGCTTGCCCATATTGTGTGCGCATGTGTGTGTTTGTGTCAATTATGTGTTACTAATTTGTGCCTATGTGTTGGGGGCGGGGCTTACCACGGCGCATTAAGAGCGCGGATCAGCGCAAATGGTGCTTTTAATTTGGAAGGCCGATCGATGAGGAGACTTGAGCGTTCAATGAAGCTTCTGATGAGGTCTTAAGCCGCCGGGGCCCCCGGGAACCCGAGGGGAGCCCGAGGGCGGGGCCGTGCCGTCCACGGGCCGTAATGAAGTGAGGCTATGCGGCGACATGCGGCGGCGGGAAAATAGATTGAAGATGACGAGCTCTTCAAAGTCATTCGTTCGCACCCCGCCTCGCCTCCCCGACGTCCCGCCCCAAAGGCCCTCCGCCCCTCGGCCGCTCCACCTGGCGCGGATTTACGGCGGCGTTCCGGAGCGAGATGCAATTTTTATGACCTTATTGCTTTTCTAGCACGCTAATCGCTTAGCGTCTGCCGGCAGACATGTTGCCCCCCGAGACCGCCGCCGGGTCATCCCATCATTGCCCCCCGCCCACGCGCAGCGCCATAATAAAAGCCTCGTGTGTGTCCGCTTTCAAATCGATGGCTGACGCGCTAACGCTTCCTTCCGCGGGGACACGGCACCGATTGATTGATGGATGATTGATTGATTGATGGATCGCTGTCAAACACGGCCGCGTTAGCGTTAGCCACATTAGTGTTAGCCACGCTATTGATCATCAGGCCTGCTCGTGTGAGGGCTAATCAATGGCTAATTGAATCATCCGGTCGCCAGGACAACCGAGGAGAGGGTGGGGGTTACATTTCCCGTATTTTAATGAGTTAAGGACTGCAAAGGTGAAAGGTCAGTTGATGTACGGCAGCGGTCACGTGAGTGCTAACGGAAAATTAGAACGAGACTATGCCATACTTACCAACACTACCGCTTTTCTCTCCTTAAGAACGCCTACCGATCCTCCCAAAAAATCTAGAGCTTTTTTTTACAGAAAACCTAGACTCGAGACTAGTATTTCATACCTGTCAATTTATACGTTTTTGATCATTTCAAATTGTGTATGCCGTATAACAATTTTTGTACGGGAAAAATAAAGGATTTTTTTAAAACTCTTTTTTTTTTTTTTGGTAGAATGTCACCTTTCTCTCGTTTCAGCTCTAATCTAGATTGTTTCAGTCACTGACAATGTCATCGTAGATAAGTAATAATGTCGCGGTACACTGGCAAATGTTATCTTCGATCAATCATGTATTTTTAGAACAGATTCATTCTGCCAAACCCTGCATTGCTATGTATAATAAGCTACACTAAATTTACTGCAAGTGGGGAACTTAGGGCCCGGTCACACAGCCGTTTGCGTCTGTATCGCGGGTAAAATTTAGCGATTTTTTTTTTTTGCCCGTGGTTGCCCGCGGTAGAAAATGCGCAAAATTGGCCAACCCGCTGTTCATCCGTGGTATGCCCACAAAACAGACACCGGCGACTGTTCCGCTTCCTCATCGCGTCAGTTCCACGTCCTTTCCGCGTGTGGACCACGGGTATAAAAGCTGCCGAGCCGGGCTGTAGAAATAATAACCGCTTAAGACACAGTCCCGTGAAGATCAAGATTTCAAGCTATGGCACCAAAGAAGAAGCCAATATGTTATTATTGTAATAGTTTTTCATTTTTATTTTATTATCTTGTTATGAAATGAAAAGAAATGTCAAGAAATAAAAATGGATTAAGACGAGGTCACTACGGTGACGGGGATCCAGGTTCACCCCTTGACGTCTCGAGCACAACTGACGTGTGCTCGGCAAATCGCGCTGAATATACGCGGAGAAAGGCGTTTGACCGTCACACGCGTTACACACGCTAATTCACGTGATAACGCTGCGATACAGGCGCGGAACAAACGTGCTATGACCGTGCTCCACCCGCGATTACCCGCTAAAATTCCGCGTCCGTGTGCCGCCCGCGGTTACCCATGGTCTAAAGTTTTGAGCAGCGCAAAACTTTTTCGCGCGGCCAACCGCGTGTGAATTTCTTGGCGCGTGTAAAGCACGGCTGTATCTCGTCTGTATCGCGATCTCAAAGCGTCCAACAGCGTCTGCTTCACGGGCAGAAATTTCTGGTCGTGATTCAGCCGCAATACAGACGCAAACGGCTGTGTGACCGGGCCCTAAGAACCCTAAGAAAAATGCTGAAAGAATTTTTTGTGTTGTCCATTTGGTTGGTAAACTAAACTTGTTTACACAAATTATTACTTGATTTATTCTACATAGAATTGCTGTGATAAAAAGGGTGCCACGTTGTGTTTGTTATTGCTTAATGAAATTATATTATTACTATTATTGCTTATGAGCAGCACAAGGTCATGGGATCAAACCTTTGCATGTTCTCCCCGTGCTTGCGTGGGTTTCCACCGAGCACTTTGGTTTCCTCCCACGTTCCAAAGACATGCTTGTCAGGTTATTTGGCCAGTCCAAATTGTCCTTAGGTGTGAATGAGCGAGTGAATTGTCTGTCCCTGTGTGCCCTGCGACTGGCTGGCAACCAGTTCACGGTGTCCCCCTGCCCACTGCCTGAAGAAAGTTGGGATGGGCTCCAGCACCCCCGCGACCCTAATGAGGATAAGCGGTGCAGATAATGGATGGATATTGCTTATGATTGCAATTCTCCCTTATTAAGTGGTAATAAACCTAACAAACACAACATTACACTTATTTGTTCACAGGAAGACAGACTATCGCTATGTAGAATACGAGACAATATGGGCAATCTATAATGACTTTGTCATCTACACCAGTAACTGAGACACTCCAGATCCAAATCAAGTCCAGTCATATTTCTTTCTATTGCAGAACGTTGCAATAGAAAGAAATACATTGCAGATCTTATCTCATAGAGCAGAGCATTCCACAGCAACGGGGCCTGGATGAAGGACGCTCCTGAGTCTACAAATTTCTTCTTGGCTCTTGGAGTCACAAGAAAACCAGCATTTCCCGAACGAAGGCTCCGTGAAGAAACATAGGGGGAAAAAAAAAATCAGAGGGATAAGAGGGGGCAAATCCATGCAAACATTTGTATGTTAGTAACAGAACCTTAAAGTCACATGTTAAACTCAGAGTCAGCTAGTGCAGGTTAGCTACGATTGGAGTGATTTGGTCAAACATTCTTGTCTTAGTCAAAAAGTCTCTCATCCGTAATTTGAACCAGCTCCAAACCTTTGAGACCAGAGTGCAATGCATTACAGTTATTAAGCTGAGAAGTATTAAACACATGAATTAATTTCAGCATCTAATTTCGACAGCATCGGAGGTCAAAGAAAGCTAATCTAGCAATATGTTTCACATGTTCTGAAACGACAGATTAGGATCAAATATGTCACCTATATTTTTGACCGAATAACTTTGGGTAATATTAAATTTGTGTTTGAGAAGTCATGACAATGAGCTGGGACCAGTGTTCCCTCTAAGCTGCGCACGTGCGCGATTGTGCACTGCTCGCACATTCTCGGCGCACAAGAAAATCTAGCCAGCGCACAAAAATGAGGGCTCAAAATTACTTGTTAAGAAGCGACTTAAGTCAAAGTTACAGTGCATGAAGGTAAAAATACACGGGTTCCCCTGACGTAAATGCGGTATTTTGAAGTCGAACGAAGTTGAGTAAAATTAGTAGAGTATGTCGAGAACCGGCTTCTTCGGCTCGGCTCACTAAAAAGGGTCCTAAACGGCTCTTCAGGTTGTTTTTGCTTCTTTAATCCCAACATGACCAAATATATAGTAAAATTATGCACAAAATGACTTAAAGGAAGGGGGGAATAGAACAAAAAAAGAAAAACATACCAAAATGAAAAAGTAGTGAAAAGCTGAGGAAAAAAAAGAAACAAAAGGAAGAGAAAAAAAGAAGGAAAAATTTAGAAAAAAGACAGAAAAAAAGATAAGAAAGAAATGTAGGAAAAAAGTAAATAGAGAACAAAAAGAAAAAAGTAACAGCTCGGAAAAAATAAACACAATGAGATTTTTTTAAAGGAATTTAAAAAAAAAGTAGAAAAAAAAACACAGAAAAAAGAATAAAAAGTTTGTGTTGCATTCAAATAATTTCCAATTATATCAAGTGAATCGTGTTGCTAACATTGTACTTCCACTAAAAAATGTGATTAAGTACAGTTCTGTATCTTACAACCGACTAAATAAGCCCCCAAATATGTTAATATTATGCGACAAAACATATCAGGAAAGAAAAAGAAATAGATATCTTGTGAAAGAATTGTAAGAATAAACGACGTATGTAGGCCGTACAACCTCTGCAATACTCCATTAGTCAATTCATTCAAAAGTGAAAAATAATTTTGCATTGCCGGAAACTCAGCAAAATGTAACTCGATGTCAAGTTTTGGACATGTTTGATAATTAATTATCTTGCCACACTTGGGATTATGGTGGCTCACTGTTGTTTCAAGCGTTGCTCACCGACTTTGTGTGAACGCTCAGACCCGTGGAAAATTAGAGGGAACATTGGCTGGGACAACAATCAACATCTGTTTTCTTTTTCAAGGTTAGGGCACAAAATGGGCAAGACGAGATTGGTCTTACAAAAATCGAGTTTTCCCGTACAAAATCGTTATACGGTGTTTGAAATGGTAAAAAAAAAACATAAAATACAGGGAAAACATATAAATTGACAGGTATGCTAATGCATCATTAGGACTGTTAGTACACCAGTGCTGATTTCCACCAGTTGATCCGTCCCCAGTACAAAAGAGGGGTGGAGCTACTTGTGGCATACTTCTAAGGCCGACAAAGGTAAAAGTTGGAATCTGGTCACATGAGTGGTCAGCCAATGGTAAGCTTCGACCTCCAAGCTTCCCAGAAGCCAACAGCTAATAAGATTAGAGCGCTAACCAAGCAGGCAAATGTTATTAAATCACGCTAAGTGCTTCTTAATTGATTGATGGCCGCTAACGAGCGCCGCTCGCCGCCACTTTGCCATGACATCATCTCGCGTTCCCGCTTGCCTTACCCACAGTGCAACACCAACGAACGCTATGTGACCACGCCACATACGCTTACATCTGAATGCAATACGCAGAACGTGTCAACATGAAAATGTCAATATCATATCAATGATGTGATGATTTGACTTGTTTGTTTCAATTTGCCTCTGAGAGGCTTACAAGTGCTTATGTTCAAAACCCTCAAGTTCAGTGAGTGTTTGTGAAAGGAGAAAAACGACTTTGTATGAATGGGTTTGTGCAATTGTGTCTACCTGTCTGGATGTGTGTGTTCATGGTATTGACCATCTTGTTCAGGAGTGGGCAAACTACGTCCTGCAGGCCACATGTATGTATCTATGGATGGATGGATCAACTGGTGGGTCGAGACCCAAAATAGTGTTAGGGACCCATTTTCAGTTTGTTGCAGACCTTAGCCCTGGCAAAAGTAAGAAGAAGAAAAAAACAGATAGTCAATTACACAGTAGATGACTAGCGATCTTTCAAAAAAATCTATAGCTTTTTTAACAAAAAAAACCTTGACCCGAGACTAGTATTCCATACCTGTCAATTTGTATGTTTTCACTGTATTTGATACGTTTTTGATCATTTCAACTTGTAAAATGAGCAAGCAGAGATCAAGGGCATTGTTCAGTCAATGAACGCCATCCAGATTGTGTTTTAGAGGGACCACATTTCATTATGTTCAGTTTATTTCCCTTTTTCTGCCAATAATAATGGGTCCTAAAGTTAGTGAGGTTTTTAAGTTTTTCCTTGCCCTCATGTAGGTTTTAGATCAGGGTATGGTGTCATAATAGTCTGTAGTTTGCAATTGTCAGTGGAGCATTTTGAGTCCCCTTTTGATTAAGGGCTATACAAATAAACATGAATTGATTTGACTTGGATGAATGTATGTATGAATGAATGTATGGATGGATGGGTGGATGATATATACATATACTTTTTTTTTAATGTATTCTAGTTCAACGAAAACTAGTGCAAAAAAACTCAAGGAGGAATACAAACTATGAAGACTCAAACCGACCAAAACACACCGTTTTATTTCTCCTTTTTTTCGCCCAGCTTTTTTGAGTTTTTTTGGTATGCGCATCAGGAAGATTTCTGTTCAATTCTGTTAGCCCCTGTAGTTGAGGCTCATATTATGTAAGATAGATGTTATTTTATTTGTTATTTTATTCCCTTCAAGTATTGTAAAAAATGCACTTTTATATGATAGTTTGTGTAATGTTTGCTTGTTGTTTCTTTTAATTTAATTATATTTTTTCAACCACTGAACGCTAAATAACACACACTTTTGGTTAAAAGTACATAAATGGTCCGTGTGTGTTCATGTGTGTCTAAAATGTTTGTTCAAGGCCACAGTATGTAATATTTGATCACTAGATAGAACTGTATTGTCTAATATGAACAAATACAGGGCCAGAGTGCACAGTGTAGAAGCAAGATGCCAGACAAACATGGTGGCGACCACTGTGTTAAAGAAATAAGAATTTCTTGATTTTTAAAAAGATAAAAATTAAATTGGTATGATAGTGTATGTATTTTTTGGCTCGAAATCAAATCAATGTGTTACTGAATAAAAGTTTTTCGTACCAGTAGGAGGCGCTAAATATTACCCACTGTCCCTTTAACGTTATTATTGTGTGAAGGCTCAGGTGGATTGGGGGAGCATCTCTGGTTGTGCAATGTCACATCAGTATGCGTGCGTGTGTTGTTTCTTTGCAGCATCTGTGCTGGTCTCAATGTGTGTTAGGATTGCTCCATCTGGACTCCGACAGATTGTTAATGTGTCTTTTTAACATAAAAGTACAATAACGATCACGACACCAAAGAGTAGCGTGCGCAAGTTTGCTACGCGTGTGCGCAGGACGACACGTGTCCCTCACGCCATGAGGCCTGTTGAGACGCGCATGATTGGCGGCGGCCATTGAGGAAGCAAATGTGCTTTACGTGGGTGGCGAGTGAGCGTGTGTGTGTTCCGTGTTGACTCTGCTGCGCTCGTCCACGCCAGGCCTGACGTCAGCCCTGCTAAAGACACAAAAGAGGTTTATTTGACCGGCACGGCGCAGCATGGCCCGCGTGCGAGACCAAATAAAGCATCTTTCGTAACATGGTGTGCTCGTGGCGAACAGTATTGGGCGCGTTACTGAAAAACTATACCGTGGTACCTATTTGTGGTGCGTATTCATGAATCCCGGCATGCTCTTCGTGTCCCCTTACTGGCATGCTCTCCGTGTCCCCTTCCTGCCATGTAAACAGTCTACTGTATGTAATCTACGTTTAATATGTATTTGTTTCATGTTCTGATGCTTTTTTATAATTTATTAAAGAAATATCATACTTTTGCGGGGCTTGGAACGGATTAGCACATTTAAATGCCAAAGGCGTCTCTACTTACAAAAGTTTTGGGTTACAAAGTACCTGAACAGGAAGATATTGGCTCTAGTTACAAAGGCATTTCAGTAAACAAAGTCAAAAATACAGTACAGTACATGCTGCCATTCGCCGCTTCTAGAGTTCTAGAATAGAATAGAATATACCTTTTACTGTCATTGTTACAAAATGGGTTGAACATATTGTAACAACGAAATTGGACGTGGCACTCCAGTATCACATTTAACAGTGAGGATAAAAGAGAATAAAGAAGATAAAGGAACAAAGAAGATAAAGGTAATAATTTACACAATATTTACACAAGAAATGTGGGCATGTAGGATGTTACATACAGTTTTGGGATCGTATTAGTGCAATATGGGTTAGTGCAAAAATAGTCAACATTGTGCAAAGTGAGCATAGGCATGAATACAATTTTACATCTGTATGAGGTAGTGTGTTTACAAGAGTTTCAGTTTTTTGTGCGGTGTGTGTTAAGGGTTGTCATGGCTCTGGGGAAGAAACTGTCTCTGAGTCTGTTTGTTTTTGTTTTGTGTGACCTGTAGCGTCTGCCGGGAGGCAGCAGGTTAAAGAGGTGTTGGCCGGGGTGAGAAAAGTCCTTGATGATGTTTTCTGCTCTGCTGAGGTAGCGAGAGCAGGCAATGTCCTCCAGACTGGGCAGAGAGCAACCAACGATTCTCTGGGCTGTGTTGATGACCCTCAGAAGTGTTTTCCTGTCTGCTGCCATGCACCCAGCATGCCACACCGTAATGCAGTATGTTAGAATGCTGGCAACTCGGTGCGTATTCGTGAATCCCGGCATGCTCTTCGTGTCCCCTTCCTGGCATTCTCTCCGTGTCCCCTTCCTGCTATGTAAACAGTATGGTAATCTAAATTTGTTTCATGTTCTGATGTTTTTTTATGATTTATTAAAAAAATATACTAATGCAATGCTTGGAACGGATGAGTACATTTACATTCAAAAGGCTCCTCTACTTATAAAAGTTTTGGGTTCAAATTATCTGAACAGGAAAATATTGCCTCTAGTTACAATGGCATTTCAGGAAGTCAAAAATACAGTACAGTACATGCCACCATTCAGTGCTCCTAGAGTTTTAACTGGCAACCTGGTGCGTATTCGTGAATCTGGGCATGCTCATCGTGTCCCCTACCTGGCATTCTCTCGATGTCCCCTTCCTGCTATGTAAACAGTATGGTAATCTAAATTTGTTTTATGTTCCGATGCTCTTTTATGACTTATTTAAAAAATCATACTTTTGCGGGTCTTGGAACATAAAAATCACATTTTACAAGATTTCAAACGGTGTCTCTGCAAATGTTTCAGGCCACAAAGCTTCTCCCAGAACGATTTTAATTCGTAAGTAAATGTATCACTGTACTTATTTAGAATAGATAGAATATAATAAAACATACCTTTATTGTCATTGTTACAAAATGGGTTAACATATTGTGACAACGAAATTGGGCATGACACTCCAGTATCACACATTCACAGTGAGGTAAAAAAAAACAAGAAGATAAAGGAACAGAGAAGATAAGGTTATAAAACAAGGAGGATAAGGTTATAGTTATAATTTACACAATGTTTACACAAGAAATGTTGGCATGTAGGATGTTACATACAGTTTAGTATCGTAAGGGTTTGTGCAATATGCATTTGGTGCAAAAATAGTCATCATAGTGCAAAAAATAGTCAACATATGCATTTGGTGCATAAAATTGTCATTTACAGTTAGTAGTTAATTTAAAAAGTAATTCCTCCCTTTTTTTCTCTCTTTTTTGCGGACCATAAACTGCTACTTTTTCATATTGCTAAATCATTCACAAGGACCAAGCAATATTTATAGTGTAGAAGAATACAGCGCAAGCCTGTGGCACAGATGTTCAAGTAAATGTTGATTTTTTTTTTTTGGCCTTGAATCAAAAATTATTTTTCGGAGTAAGACATATGTTAGGGTCTCCTACCACCAAAAGGCCACGAGTCCACGACTGGGGTGGGAACTAGGCACAGGTGTCCAATCACCACACACTTGCCCAATGTTCTTGCACCCCTTTTGATCTGGACACGTTGTCGGGTCATTTCCATCTTCCACTTTCATTTTCCAAAGTCAAGATCATCATCACTGTTTCCAGCGTCATCCTGATTTGTTAGGTTTGTTTTTTTGTCTCTGGTTCTGACAGTATTATTTTTATTTTTGACCGTTTGTATGTTACTCTGTTGATGATATTGTTATTAAATGTCGTGTGTTTTTCAGCACCTTGCCTTTTCCTGCTTCCTGCATTTGGGTCCACTGCAAAATCATATAAAAAATGCTAGTCAGTGCAAGGTGGAAGATAATGATACTTTTTTGTCTTAGACTATAATAGTTTTCGGTGTGGGAGTGAAAGCTAATTTTGGTTTTAGTGTGGAAGAAGTAGCAAAAAGACAATGCAAAACATTTGTCATAGAAGGAAACAACAATGGTTTTTGTGTCAAAGCAAAAGCCTTGTTTAGGCGTGGAAGGAGACAGATTTATTTTTTTAGCGTGGAAGAAAAGTTGTTTTCTGGCTTTGAAGAAGACTCCCGTTTCCTCCATTATAAAATTCAACAGCAGTTCTTTTTCAACCCTGGTTTCCATGGTTACCAGTAGCAGCTTGATCTGACTCAGATACAGCACCTTCTTTATCTGGTCGCTGTCGTTTTTCAGCTTTAAGCATCATCCCTCTCTTCAGAGATGAGCCGGACCTCGGCATTGATGGGCAGCAGACACCAAAAAGTACCACGTTATTCTGAAAGTACCATATTTACCCCACTATAGGGTGCACCTAAAACCACAAAATTTGCCAGAAATTTGTCGGTGAGCCTCATAATCCAGTGCGCCTTATTAATGGTTTTCATGTTATGTCTCTCGTAACCCTGAATGTAAAGAGTCGGCCATATTGGATGGGTCCAACACACGCAGTTTGATGTCATCACGGATCTAAACTAACGTGCACTTACAAAACATTGCTCAAGGTAAAATAATACAACATTTAAATTACATTTTAGATAATCTTTTAATATCTTATGTCTCTGATGACTATATTTTTAAAATTGTTACTTGTCTTGCCTAATCAACAAAATCTGTGTAAATTTACACGTTATTTTAACTAGCTCGGACTAGTTGTCGCCCCTTTCTTGTTTCTTTACATGTAGCTGACACGTTATCAAAGTTTATTCTTTATAAAAGGCTGAATATATTTCTTTTGTTGGTCAGGTTCTTCGATTCCTCGGACGATTGGAAATCTCGGTGATCCGAGTGGCCGGCTACCCCAGACCAAAAAAACAGCAAGTATGGGGCTCTGCGTCAATGCCGCGGTAGGAATTGAATTGTTCTTTTGATCTTGACTGTAGACTCATGAACTCTGAGAAACTAGCGATACCCATGGATTTGGAATTCCCTGGATTGGAAAACATTGGATTTTCTTTGCTTAGTTAATTCACTTTCTTGTCATTTAAATGAGTTGTCATTGAAATGTGAAGTGTATTATCGTTTGACTTTAAATCCAAGCACGAAACAGATTTAGGTTTATTTGAAAACCCCATCAGTGTGCATAAACGTAATGACTAATAATGACCGAAATTAGAGTATGAATAGAAATAAAACAGGGTTTTTAAACCAAGATGAATCAAATTTAGGCTTTCTCATCTATTTAACCAAATAAGAGTGTTATTTTATTGTAATTTATGTTAAATGTTATCTATTGTCTTGTCCATTGTTCATAAAATTGGTGACTTTTTCTCATATTAAACTTGAGCATGGATTTTCCTCCGGCCCGACACGACTTTAATGGTTGACTCTTAAGGCCCGACTCGGGCTTGGGCTCAAGACCTTACTTCTGATTAGAACGAATGTATGCAACGGTTGCTAAAACAAAAGAGCGTGAGTCGAGCTTTTAACTTTGCTAACTTTTTATCGTAGTTCAGCGTGTGTGCAGCGTGCGTGTTTTTATCCCCATGACAACATTATCCCTTTAAGAACATGGTGTCACGGGATCAAAGGTGAGGAGGTGGTCATCAGATCCATTTTGCCTAATGGCGGCGAGTTGAACTCGTCCTCCTCGCGGAAATGTTTCATCTTTAATAGGTCGATTAATGCTAACGGCAAGTTGGAGCGGCGTGCCTCCGCCGAGAGCTGATGGTCGTCGGTGACGCTCGTCCGTGATTGGTCGTCCCGCCGTGCCTATTTCAACCTTGACGATGCGGCGCGCTGGCGCTAATGAACAAGCTAATGAACAACCGGAACGCTAATGAAGACAGACGGCGCCTTAATGCAACTACGGCGCTAAGCTTAAAAGCTAATTCGTCTTCCGCTTCATCTGCTCGCTTAAAGTAACCGCCCGACCACACTCAAACTCTTGCGGTGGAGAAGGTGGACAGAGCAAAGATGAGGTTGTCCAGTAAATCAAAGCGTGGCCGTAAAGCCATGTTAGCAGGATGCTAACATGACCTTGAAAGTATGCAGCAAGACAGCAATGGAATCGTACTGCCATTGTGACCAAGATAATAAGAACACAGGAGCACGAGTGAAGCCTACTACGGTATTTTTTAATCACATCGTCTTTATTGTCATTGATAACAGCGTAGTAAACATTGTATGCAACAAGATAAGACATGGCACTCCAGGTAAACAACAGTTTTGGGAATAACGCCGTTATAAATAACGCCGTTACGTAACAGCGTTATTTTTTCAGTAACGGGGTCATCTAAATAATTACTCTTTCCGTCATTACAATGCGGTTTTCATTACTGAAAACCGTGGGTTACTTTGGCTGCGGAACGCCAACGACGGTGTGACGCCGCACACCTCACGCTATTTTCATCAGTTTTTCCGCTCTCCGTCTCGTCTTATTGGGATCATGTCACCATTCAAAATAGTAACTACCATATAGTTAGATAGCGATTAAACATACAGTATCTACTAATGCGTCGAAAGAAAAGGCGAATTGGTTGTACGGCAACATACTCGTGTCGTTCGTGAACGAAACGGCACTAGTAACTGTCTCTTAAAGGGGCAGCTGGCTATCCACCAATCGAGAGCCAGTCCCCTTTGAGATGCATTTTTTTCTCTTGTGATTGATCAAAATGCATTTCCCAGGGATTCTGTTCTGTTGACTTTGATTTTATTGAGTATAAAAAAGGTTAAAAAAAGTTGTATTTTATCTCTTTATTTATAGATTTATATTTCCTTTTTTTCCTATGTTTTTCAGTGTTTAGTGTGTTAATTCTGCTTCTTTTTCCCTTTTAAAGTCATAATAATAGATAATAAATGGTTATATATGAATTCAACAACAAAAACAACATGTAGAGCCATTTGCGAGCTAAAAGAGTGGGCTCTTTTTAGCGAGCCAAGCCAAAAAGGCCGGTTCTCTAAAATAATCATAATTCCCATTTCTACAACTGACCATTCGAGTTAGATTTAATTTATTAAACTCACTTTATATTCTTTACGGCTGATTGTTTTTTATTATATTGCTAACTATTTATTTTTTTCACTTCAAGTGTACGATAAATCTGTTGCTGGTGAGGTGCAATAAATATTACAAGGTTCTATAACACAACAACCTGACTGTTCTTCTCTATTCATCTGACTCAAATACAGCTCAGAAGATTTAAAATTCTTCGACCTACAACTTCTTTTTAAAGTAACGGAAATAGTTACTTTCCCTGGTAACTAGTTAATTTTTCTATAGAGTAACTCAGTTACTAACTCAGTTACTTTTTGGTAGAAGAATTGAGTAACTATAACTAATTACTGTTAATTAAGTAACAAGCTCAATACTTAATATAGACTTTAAAAGAGAAAAAATAGGCTATGATGATAAAAGGCAGGAAAACAATTTATGGCCTAAGTAATGATAATAGTGCAATATTTGTGAACGAAAAAGAAGAGTGCATCGGAACACTAGTGCAATGAAAAGGAGTGGAATAACTTTTAGCAGAAACAACATCCCCCAAATAAGTCACAACGAATGCTGTTTCACAGTTTAGAGAAATAACATTTTAATGAATACATACATAAATAAATAGATGAATCGCAATAAATGTTTTCACAGTTTTGTGCGCTTGCTTAGGGTGGTGATGGCCCTGGGGAGGAAGCTGTCTCTGAGCCTGTTTCCCCTTATTTTAAGGGACCTGTAGCGCCTTCCAGAGGGCAACAGGTCAAAGAGGCGGTGGCCAGGTTGGGAAAAGTCATTTATAATGTTGATGACTCTGTTATCGCACCGCAAGCCGGCAATGTCCTCTAGATGTAGCAGAGAATAGCCAACAATCTTCTGGGCTGTCGTGATTACTCTGTTTTTTTTCTGGGGCGGCACGGTGGATGGGTGGTTGGTGCAGAGGTTTAGGGTTCACATCCAGCTACTGTAGCCTCCCCGTGTGGAGTTTGCATGTCCTCCAGGCACTCCGGTTTCCTCCCACATTCCAAAAACATGCATGTCCAGTTAATTGACCGGTCCAAATTGTCCCTAGGTGTGAATGAGGAGTGAATTGTCCGTCTCCCTCTGCCCTGCTACTGGCTGGCAACCAGTTCAGGGTCTCCCCAGCCTACTGCCCGAAGATAGCACCCTGCGACCCTAATGAGGATAAGAGGTGCAGATAATGGATGGATGGATGTTTTTTTTCTGTCCGCTGCCGTGCACCCAACATACCACACCATGAAGCTGTATGCCACAATGCTTTCCACAGTGGCTTCGTAGAAAGACACCAGTTGAGTAGTTCAGTCATTTCCATTTCCTTCACTTATTTTGTGGTTATGAACACATCTTATGATTATCCATACACAGACGGTCCCCTACTTACGACCATTCGACTTACGTAAAACGGTAGATACGAACGTTTTTTCGGGATGTCGAAAAATATCCGGATGTTGCTGTACGTTCTATTTTGTATTGTGTGCAGCATCCACCCTGAAGAAGAAATCCAGCCTTTACTTCCTGGTTCGTGTGTAATCATAACAACGTGTACTGTATAGCTAGCGCGCTAAGAACTTTGACGTTATTGTTTAATATCTCCTGCATCCATTTAATATGGTTGGTGTAAAGTGTAAAGAAGAGGTGAGCCGTTTCTTTTTAAATAAAAGTTGAATAAGAAAGCTTGGTGCGGTTGAGAAAATGGTCGCAACACTTTTTTTCTGACACTTTTTTCCACGGAGGAAAACCTCTCGAAGCACATCTTCCAAAAGTAAGTTGAAATTAACTTTATTCATCTTTATAGAACATTTTATTTTATTAAATGTTTATATTTTAGTACAAAACAATACAGGTTACAAGCCTTAAACATACTTATTTAAACCTTAAACATTCAAAATATAGCACTTAAGTAACAAATTCAACTTACGAACGATCGTTCAGAACCTCGTTCGTTAGTCGGGCAGTGTCTGTATGTGAATTTAGTCATTTCCTTATTTACTTTTCGACATAACCACTTGACTCCTCAATATAGCCGTTCATTCAGTTTTTACACGATTTCGTTCCAAATGCTGATTTGGTTTGCAGTTGGGAGGGAGGCTTTGAGTCTTGGCTTGAGTCTTATAAAACTACTTGTAAGATTCAGTCTGGATGAAGAACTTGTGTGAAGCTGGGATTTTTAAGAATTAAGTTTCCTTTTTGTCATAGGGTCACGGTGGTAGGGGTTTATTTATAGATTTATTTCCACATATGACAGGATCGGTCCTCCAAACAAACATTTTCCAAAAGACGAAAAAAAAGAAAAATAGACCCCACGTTCTCAAACAAAACCCCCGCGCAAATGAAACACACAGATGTACGCATTGTTTGCACGACTCCTCATAAGCCCGTTTGCGTTCGTGTGCCTGTTGCTCCAGCGTTGCCACGGCAATGCGTCGACAAGACGCTCGCAACAAGTTTATCAGTGCCCGGCAGACATTTAATGGGGGCGTTTCACGCCGCTTGCCCACAATGCGCTCCCTTTTTGTGGCTAATTAGCACCCGAGCGAGACAACGAATGACGCTGATGGACGACGGCCATTTTTATTGCTCCGGGAGGGAGGATATGGGGAGGTGGGCGGGGTCACGGCACAAAAGGCTGTCGATCAACCTGCGTTCGTCTTTGTGCGACGAAACAACGGTACGAGTGATTTATGACCTAAGCAGCGTTTCGGTATCTGATACATAATGTGGGCGTGTATTACGTGTGTGTGTGTACGCGGGTATGTATATCAAATGCGGGATTGTGAAAAGGAGCCATTAACAAGCGTCTTAATGGCAGCAGATTGTCGGCTGTGAGGTTTTCTAGATCGAGATAACTTGGGCCTGGGCACCCGCATGTAGATTGGGAACGATAAAAGGGGCGCGGCACGGTGGATCAGAGCTCGTTAGCTGGCGTGCAAATGAGGCGGCTATAAAGCTAGCTCCCAAAAACAGGAAGCGCTTAAGACTGTGTCGGTGGTGTTATCTTACCCACCCGACAGAGGCGGCGGCCCCCTAAATCGCTACGTCTACATCTTCACATCTCCGCGCTGACAATGACGGACGTGTCCTATTAAGTTGCTCTCCAGCTGCTGTCGTCTTCTTCTTGTTTTCATTACTGTTATGAGGACAACACGAAACACTTTGTCCACTTTTGTCCAAAAGAAAAGCTCACTGCCATGCGTTGCTGTCACGATAATTCTTTTTCATGTAGTACTGGCGCTGCCCTTCTTATGAACGAGATTCCGATTGATTGTTTCTTAAGTTGAATTTGTTAGTAAATTGCTTCAGTGCTATATTTTGTATGTTTAAGGTTTATAAAAGTATGTTCGAGGCTTGTATGAGTAACCTGTATTGTTTTGTATTAAAAATAAACATTTCATAAAATAATACACTCTATAAAGATTAATAAAGTTAAGTTCAACTTACTTTTGGAAGATGGGCTTCAAGAGTTAAGCGACTTCCTCCTCCGTGGTAAAAAGTGGCCGAAAAAAAGCGATCCAACTGTAGCGACCCTCGTTCATGCACGACACAAGGTTTCACAATCTCTGGTTTATTGCCTGCATTCAGTAAATAAAACAATACAAAAGTCAGGGGTCTCTGTTCTCGACTGCAATTATCTTCAACGCTTACAAAAATCACTTAAGCAACGGCAAGCAGACAACATGCGAGCACATTAATAATGAAACTTCGATAATAACAATGAACATAACTTTCCCACGTACCTGCATTCAGTAAATAAAACAATACAAAAGTCAGGGGTCTCTGTTCTCGACTGCAATTATCTAAAATATTGAAGATACAAAAGAACGGGTCATCACTCAACAGGCCGCACCTCGTGGCGTGTTTGCATCAAAGCATGTTGCATTTTCATTTCAAGCTGTATTAACTTCTTATTTAGTGCTTTTTTAATACACACCATTTAGAACAACTTATATATCTTTATATACAAAAATAATTTCGAAAGCAGCTCAAATGTCTAGCAAAATATGCATTTTTTTTATCCAACTGATATTGGGCACAGCTTACCTTCAACGCTTACAAAAATCACTTAAGCTACGGCAAGCGCTGAAGCCCATAAAGTGCCAAACGAAAAAAACAGTCGCAGACGCCCATGACTTAACAACTGAATGAGGTACCGGAATATTAACAGTAATACAACAAAAACACAGATTTTGTGAGAATTCAAAAAAACATTCAAAACAATCAAATTTCAACTCTGTTACACCCACCCCCACCGAATTCTGGACAAAATCTCACACTTGGTTATAAAATCAAAATCAATATATAACAGTAGTCATTGGGTCACACATATTAGAACCGACTTGAGAAGTATCCTTTAAGGATGCAGTGGCCAGAGAAAATTCTCTGAACCAGCCACCGGCTATAGAATGCCTTACACATTCCACATTCACCCAAGACATATACAAGACATAAATGAGCACAAAACATTCTCTCCAAAACCAAGTTATTTCAGAAGAATTTTAAAGGGAAAAAATGTCATGCCCCAAGAGCTCGAACTACTGTGTTACGCATAGTCTAAACATTACACTGTAGGTGTCTGGTGACATCTTGTCTAGCCATAGTGTGAAGAAGCCTGTTGACTGGTCGTATAACACGACCCAGGCGTGTAGTGCGGTGTGGTGCAGACTCTGGTTGATCAGTGTGGCTAACGTTACCTCCAGAGACAGCAGCCACTACAGATTGAACATGATCATGCTCACTAAGAGTCGAATTGTCATCCCTAACAGCAGTGTCGTGAGTATGAGTGGTCAAGGAATGACCAGAGTGATCAGAACTTTCAGAGTTCAGCCCATGCACCCACTCTCTGGTTCTCTCCCCAGATGCAGGTGTGAGATCTGTGTAGTTGTCAAGGCCTGAGATGCTTACAAGACTCTGCGCATCATCTGCCGCACATCCAGACCGGTTTAGCTAAGCAGGCACTCGAGCGTGAGACTCTTCGGAGACAGTGGCACTGGTCATTGAAGAACAAACAGAGGCAGATGATTGTGCAGAGGACAAAGACAAATCAGACTGGGGAGAGGGCTGGTCTTGAACTGGGAGAAAGTTAACCAACATCAGCAGGTTACGGTGAACAACCTTCTCATTCCCTGTGATGGTGTCTTGAATTCTGAATGTGTGTGTTTGAGGGTTCATCTCAATAACAGTGTAGATGATAGACTCCCACCTATCAGCCAATTTTCGCTTGCCCCTCTCATTTTTGTTCGCCACAAGGACTCTATCTCCAACTTCAATTGACGGCCCTTTTGCTGCCCTGTTATAGAGTCGAGTCTGTCTGCCCTGTTCCTTTTTTGCATGTTCCTGAGCAATTGACATAGCCTCCTTCAGGTCTTCAGACAGTTTTGCAACATATCTGCCGTAGGTGGTAATGTCAGGGTCAGACAAAATGTTCCCAAACAGAGTGTCAACTGGGAGGCGAGGAACTCTCCCAAACATCAAGTAAAATGGTGCATATCCAGTAGTTTCATGAGCAGTGCAATTGTACATGAATGTGAGTGTTTGTAAACGTCTTGGCCAGTCCTGCTTTGATTCAGGGGGCAGAGCTCTGATCATATTGCCCAAAGTACGATTAAAACGCTCAACACTTCCATTTCCCATCGGATGGTACGGGGTAGTATGTGACTTACGCACCCCAGATAATTGTAAAAGTTCTGCGACCAAATTGCTCTCAAAGCTTGGGCCTTGATCACTGTGGATCCTCTCCGGAAAGCCATAAACACAAAAATACTTTTCCCATAGAACTTTAGCTACTTGCCTGGCTGACTGGTCTCTACATGGAAAAGCTTGTGCCAATCTGGTGAAATGGTCTGTTATGACTAGTACGTCAACAGATTTGTTGTGTGAATCTTCAGCGGACCAGAAATCAATACAAACAAGTTGCAATGGGCGGGAAGTGGCAATGCTTTCCAGAGGGGCCCTCCCTGCAGGCTCAGTGACTTTGCTGACTATGCAACGCTGACATTGACGAACATGCATCCTCACATCTCTGTCCATATGCAACCAAAAGAATCTCTGTCTGGCGATGCTCAGGGTTCTTGACTGGCCTTGATGGCCCGCACTGTCATGCACCCCTTTTAAAACTTCGGCCTTCAGGCAATCAGGGACCACTAACTGATGGCGTTTTGCATTTGAAATCTGATTACGGGATACTCTGTACAAAACATCATCACTCAGAACAAACTTCTCCCAGTGCTTCAGGAGGCCCAGAACTTGACTTGTCTCGTGTGCCCTTTCACGTCTAGACGGTCTTCGAGACCGTTCCACATAAAACCGAAGACGAGACAAAACTCTGTCCCTGGACTGAGCCTCCCGCAGGTCATCCATGGAGAAAGCAGGCAGACTGGGTAGTGTATCTGGGATAAGGTGGGGCATGTGGCTTATCAGTTGAGCTGCACGAGTTCTCGCACCGGAGGCCCATTCAGTGTGTGACTGGACAACAGCAGCAACTTCTTGATTGGATACAGTCTGGGCCGACACGAGTAATGACTGGACATTTGTAGCTAAAGAATGGGACAGCTTCTCTGCCATGACAGGCTGATCGGTAGAGTCTCTGAAAGTCTGTTGGACGGCTGTATCAGACAAAACCGCAGCTTCCGCAGTGAGATCATGAAGAGGTTCACTGACTAGTCTGTGGCCAACATTCTGACAAAAAGGGACACGGCTGAGAGCGTCAGCAACCGTGTTTTTGGGACCAGGCACATATTTGATTTCAAAATTGTAACTGGCCAGCTTTGACACCCATCTTTGCTCACAACAGTCCAATTTGGGTTTAGTCATAATGTGTGTAAGTGGATTATTGTCAGTCCAGACGGTAAACTCATGGCCTTTCAACCAATGGCTAAACTTCTCACACACAGCCCACTTCAGTGCAAGAAATTCCAAACGGTGAGCTGGGTAGTTCTTCTGTGACCGGGTCAAAGACTTGCTAGCGAACGCAATTGGCCTAGCCACTGTGTCACCTTCACGTACCTGGGACAAAACGGCTCCAAGGCCATCCAATGAGGCGTCAGTCGACAGCAAAAATGGACGACTAAAGTCTGGATGAGCCAAAACCACAGAATGGATAAGGGCCTTTTTGAGGTCTGTAAATGCCTGGTCGTGGTCAGCAGTCCAGTCACCTGATTTCAGTTTGCGGCCCACTACAGTGCATTTGGGCTTTCTGCCTTTCTTCTGTTTCTGGCCAGCCAGCAGATAAAATAAGGGCTTTGCGAGTGTTGAATACCCCGGAATGAAGTGTTGATAAAAATTTAACATGCCCAAGAAAGACCGTACACGTTTCACAGAAGGTGTCACTCCATCCGACTCCATCAAGTCCGCCACAGTCATTTTGCTTATACTTTCAACTTTTTCTGGATCGGTTGACACTCCATGTTCATCAATAATGTGCCCCAAGAATTTTACAGATTTCCTTAAAAAGTGACATTTCCTGGGGGCCAGTTTCAGATTGTGGGCACGGAGTCTGCTGAACACCATTTCAAGACGTCTGAGTGCAGAACTTTCATCAGGGGCAAAAACTAAAATGTCGTCCAAGTAGCATAGCAGACTTAAATAGTTTTGGTCCCCGAAAATGGATGTCATCATCCTCATGAAACTCCCTGGGCTATTACAGAGCCCCTGTGGCAACCTGTTGTACTCATAAAGCCCCATAGGCGTAGTGAACGCTGAGTACTTCCTATCATCTTCGTGTAAAGGCATGTTGTAAAACCCAGACGTCAAGTCCATTGTACTGAAGAAGGAGTTGCCACCAAGTGCTGCTAAGCAATCAGCCTGATGTGGCAGAGGATGAGCGTCTTTCAGAGTCCTCTTGTTCAACCACCTAAAGTCAGTGCACACACGCATATCACCATTCTTCTTCCAGATGAGAACTAAAGGTGAAGCATATTCACTTGTCGACTTTCGAATGATCTCTTTCTCTTCCATTTCATTCAAAACTTGGCGTAATTTTTGATACTGACTCGGTGGCACACGTCTAAAAGGGAGTCTGAACGGCTTTTGGTCAACCAGATGGATTCTGTGAACAAAGTCCTTCGCCTTTCCGCAGTCAAGGTGATTACGCGAGAAGATGTCTTGGTAGTGAATGATCAGCTCTGACAACTTGTCTTTACACTCAGACGATGCATCACAACAGCCAACATCTAGTTCACCCAGGCCAATAGACTGTAGCTTCTCCTCAGCATTACTTACATCAGAGCAGACAGGGGGCAATTGCACAACGGAAGTACTCTGATGGCCACTGACCAGGTCTAGATCCTCCAAAGCAACACAAGGCACCAAGTCAGCCAGCTTTGCATTGCGTCTCAAAAACAGCGGATATTCTGTGACATTCATGACTTTCAGTGGAACCCATCCATCTGCCCACAGAGGTGTGACGATTCTGGCGACCATTAGACCCTTGGGGGCAGATCGTGCCGACGTAGGTTCTGTCATCGCTGCGCTCCCAGGAGATACTCGTGCAGTTTTTGACAGCTTCCCCCACAAGAGGTACTCACGGCCAGG
The DNA here is from genome assembly GCF_059441175.1 of Urocampus carinirostris. Classification (NCBI taxonomy): domain Eukaryota; kingdom Metazoa; phylum Chordata; class Actinopteri; order Syngnathiformes; family Syngnathidae; genus Urocampus; species Urocampus carinirostris. The sequence goes on from NC_142364.1 coordinate 16,621,527, forward strand.
CTCAAGGCATGTGGCTGAATTGCAGAGCACTGTGCCTATCTTCTCGGGCATTTCACCACCACTCCATCTATGCAAGCCAGCTAGCAATGAAAGAAATTGCTCAGTTTCAGCATTAGTGGATGATGGAGCAGAGATTGCTGTCCAGTACGCACCAAACTTCTTTGACTCATGCAATATGTTTCTGATAACATTAGTTCCAACGATTAGGTCATCAGGTTGCCCCTCAACAACAATTGTTGGCACAATCATTTTACAATTATTGATTTCCATTTCGATGTTGAAAGCTGACTTTGGGCACACTCGTCGACCCCCAACACCAATGAGTGTCACGTTGATGGAAAATTCGTCTTCTGTACGTACTGCTCCAACAGAGAGCATCTTACGCAGAGCAGTCTCACAGGCCATGGAGCCACTATCCAACATCCCCCCCAAAGTCATACTGCTCCCCACTCTAACTGGTACATAAAACAAACTGTCGCTGCCCCCTACAGTATGTGTGTTTTGATAAACAATATTAGGCAACTGAGATTGTGTGAACGTGTCAGAATTAAAAACTGAATTGAAATTGAGATCAAATGGGTGGGAGAACTCATTTTGACCTGTACGGCCTCCCTCTGAATACAGGTCAGCTAGTTTCCCGAAACTGAACTGATTTGGGGAGAAACTTTGTCGGGGCAATGCTGCTTAGAGTGACCAGGGGCTAGGCACTTGAAACACAGATTATTCAATTTGCAATGATATAAAGTGGAGTGATCAGCGCCACCACACACCTTACATGGAGGAGAGTTGAAAGGACTTAGGCGCCTCTGAATACGCTCAGGATTCAGTGGCTCCACTCTAGACAAAACTCTCTCTAGCATGCTCATCATTCGGCCAAGGACATCACTGTCATCTTTCTGAGCAGGCTGTTGGACATACTGTGGTGAGACATACTGTGGTGGGACATGCTGTGATGGGACACGGACAGGCGGTGAGACATGCTGTGGGCGCTGGGCATGCTGTCGAACACACGAAAAATGTGTATATGGATCGGGGTTAACATGGGTGGGACAGATGGACTGGAGACCCGTCTCTATAGAGCCAGAGTAGGAACAACAAGGAGATTCACTGTCAAGCACTGCAGTCGGGTAATTCTTCAGTGGAGGGACACTGCAAGACCTAGTTGACGCCCCTGATTCCCTTTGATACTCATCTATCCTGAGTTGAACGTCCTTAGAGGTCCACTCATTAACAGGCTTGCATCTGAAAATGTTTGATAGCTGTGGATCAGGACAGTACTTTGCAAACATTTGTGCCACTTCCCCGCCAAGGTTTTCCATTTTTCTGCCCAAGCGACGCAAACCCTCATCAGCAGTGTCTGCTGCTTTGTTTAGTCTGATCCAGTAGTCAACTGGATTTTCCTTTGGCGTGGGTAGCGTGGTGTAAAAATCTTGCAACGGGAGAGTTGACGAGGAATGACTAAAGTATCGTATTAGAATGTCATAAATGATATCTGGGTCTTGCCTCACATCAAGTGCCTCATCACTCCTGAGAGCTACTCTGACAACGTCTCTTGCCCTCCCTAAAAGCCTGCTTAGTATCTCATCTGCTTTCTCAGCTGTTGTATAGGACTGTTTCCGAAGCTGGGCTTTAGTCATGGTGATCCATTCTTGAATTGAACACTTGTCAGAACCATTTCCCCTGAAAGTCACAATTTCACGTTCAGTCTTGACATGGACAATTACCGGTGTAGTGTTTTCCTGCGTTGTGTTATGTGGTCTAGGGTCGTCTTTGGTCATAACAGTCGCTGCTTTTCCAGTCATTGGTGTGTCATGTGCATGTGTGCGATCAATGAAACCAGAAGAGAGCAGACTAGCCAATACTGAGTTGCCTATCTGCTCTCCAATTCGGCCTACCATGTCAGTCAGGTGTTGCAGGGCAATATTATCACTCATTTGGGTTGAAGTCTGTGCACTCTCCCTCAAGAACTGTTCACTTGGAGACCAGTTTGGGCTCATACCACGCCCCCTGTCCCTCCCATCACTAACATGTTCTTGGAGACCACCTACACCTTTACTTCCATACCCACTAGTAAGTGTGTTTGCATTCAAACCATTAAAATGGACACCCCTGCCAATAGAAAAGCCCTGAAAATCGTCATTTTGACTACTATATCCTTCAGCCATTATACTTTCGATAATACAAAGAATAGAAAATAAAACAGGAAAAATAAAAACCAGAAATTAACTAATAATTTACGTATTGATAGCAAATGCACAGTGGCACAAATACATAAAACAAAATCAAAGCGCCAATGCAGTACAACAGTACCCTCTAGTGGACACAAGAAGAATATGCAGCAACGCCGGGATCTGCTCAGAGGCTGATCGAAATGATCCAGTTGCGTAGTCACGGCACCAGTGTAGCGACCCTCGTTCATGCACGACACAAGGTTTCACAATCTCTGGTTTATTGCCTGCATTCAGTAAATAAAACAATACAAAAGTCAGGGGTCTCTGTTCTCGACTGCAATTATCTTCAACGCTTACAAAAATCACTTAAGCAACGGCAAGCAGACAACATCCGAGCACATTAATAATGAAACTTCGATAATAACAATGAACATAACTTTCCCACGTACCTGCATTCAGTAAATAAAACAATACAAAAGTCAGGGGTCTCTGTTCTCGACTGCAATTATCTAAAATATTGAAGATACAAAAGAACGGGTCATCACTCAACAGGCCGCACCTCGTGGCGTGTTTGCATCAAAGCATGTTGCATTTTCATTTCAAGCTGTATTAACTTCTTATTTAGTGCTTTTTTAATACACACCATTTAGAACAACTTATATATCTTTATATACAAAAATAATTTCGAAAGCAGCTCAAATGTCTAGCAAAATATGCATTTTTTTTATCCAACTGATATTGGGCACAGCTTACCTTCAACGCTTACAAAAATCACTTAAGCTACGGCAAGCGCTGAAGCCCATAAAGTGCCAAACGAAAAAAACAGTCGCAGACGCCCATGACTTAACAACTGAATGAGGTACCGGAATATTAACAGTAATACAACAAAAACACAGATTTTGTGAGAATTCAAAAAAACATTCAAAACAATCAAATTTCAACTCTGTTACACAACCATTTTCTGAGCCGCATCAAGCTTTCTTATTGCACTTTCATTTCAAAAGAAACTGCACGCCTCTTCTTTACACTTTCCACCAACCTTAGTGAATGGATGCACGAGATATTAAACAAATGTCAAAGTTCTTGGCACGCTGGAGATACAATATAAAATGTTTACACACGAACTAGGAAGTAGAAGCCGAATTTCTTCTTCTGGGTGGATGCTGGGTAACCTCTCACAGCGCCACCACACGTCGGTTTTGTACTAGAAAAAATAAACATTTGATAAAATAATATTTTCTACAAAGTTAAATAAAGTTAAGTTTAACTTGCTGTTAGAAGATGTGCTACGAGAGGTTCTCCTCCGTGGTAAAAAGTGTCCGGAAAAAAGCGTTCCGACCATTTTTGTTTCCGACCAGTTTTCCTTTCGAGATCTCAAGCATGCACATTTTATATTTCAAAATGACGAGCTCTTGAAAAAGGCCGAGAGAGGGAATGCTTGATTGTTAAAATGTCTTTTCCGTAACATTATTACTTTGATAATCACCATGTTCATTTAGTTGTTAAAATTCACATCATATTTTTCATTTAATTTAATGAAATATTTACTTGCTGAAAGTATTATTTTATATCAGTGTACTTTCCCAGCAATGGTCTTATCATACAACCTTGAAGATTCAGCTTTGTGCTAATCTCTTGTCCAGGGACTTCTTTTTTTTTACCTTGTAATGTGTGTTAGGAATTAAATATTAAAATGTACCGTTTACCAAGTTCTTCGAATTAGTTATCTGACTCCATTAACTAAACACAACCTACATTCACCCAACAATTTATGCGCGCTCGTTTCTTGAGGGAAAAGATGAACAGGAAAGCCGACATTTCCACAAGGGGGCAGATTTAATTTCATTAACCATTTAACTAAGTGTACTCCATCGAAAACGGCTGAATTAGCGACGTTGGAGTCTCTGGGAAACCCTCTTCCGACGTCCTTTAGATTTTCTCCTCTTGGCCCACGTCTCCCCGCATAATGGTGTGCCGGCTCCTCCCATGGGCGTGCCAAGGAAGCCCCCCTGGGGTTCACCATCTTGTCCAAGAGCGTCGCGATGTCTGGAATACTCAAAACCACACCAAGCGTTTCTACGTCATCAGAACCTTTCTGTGTCTGGATGTGCTGATTATCTTATCAGCCTTACGTCCCGTAAACAACATTTTCTACCAGGGTGCCCTGACCTTGCACCGCAGCCCAGCCAGTGAATATATTTTGCATTGAATGTAATTTGTACTCAATCGTATAAAATCCTTTATAGTCAAATGTATAAAATCCTTCATATGAGATCCCAAATTTGCCTGTTATCGCTCCATGTTCCATTTCTGCAAATCCACACCCCTCTCTTGAAAAAACTGTTAGTCGATGCCTTTTAAGGGGGAGCGCACTCCTGGCCTTTTGTTGGGAAAGCGCTTCCCTGATCAATTGGTCTGATTTATTTTGTAACTTTGTAATAGATGTCCTTAACTTAACTGCTTCTCCCCAGCTCTATTTTTCTTCGTCCAAATACTTGGTCTGTCCCAGAAAGTGAGACACGTATTGTCTCTGCCAACAATATTTACGGAAAAAAACAGGAACAAAGTAACAAACATATAAAGGGTAACAAGACAACGAAATGTCCAAACAAAACCAACAAAACCTGACATGATCCAAAACACAAACAAAGACCAAACCGAAAATGAAGGTACAATGAACAAAGTAACAAACAAGTGGGCTCAAAATTAACAAAATGTCCTAAGGAAAAAAGAAGCAAATCCAAACAAACATGGTGTGGCGGTGGAAATGCAATGAACAAAGTAACAAACAAGTGGGCTCTAAATTAACAAAATGTCCCAAGGAAAAAAGAAGCAAATCCAAACAAACCTGGTGTGGCAGTGGAAATGCAATGAACAAAGTAACAAACAAAACAGTGGGTTCAAACAATTAATAGGATGTCCAAAACAGAAACAGGAAACAAAAAAACAAAAAAATCTGATATAACAGTGGAAATAAAAAAGACCAGAAGACGTGTCCTGTACATATTAGGGGCCGGATAATTAGGGGTAGGTATGTGGTGATTAGACGCAACTGTGCCCAGTTCCAAACCCTGTTGGTGCCCCCTGGGGGGAAGGTGGCGTACCAGACCCTAACAAAAACTTCTTCGTCTTTCACATGTTTGTTATACATTCAGGTGTTGCGATGTAACAAGTCCCGGAGTTGACCAGCTCCGTTGAGATTTTTATTCTATTAAAATAAATAAAAATGCAGAAAAACAAATATTCTGGGCTTGTGAGTACATAACAAGGCTGGAAGGGTGTCACAAGTGTGCTCTCAAAATTGATGACAATCATTTATATATCAGAAGGGCGGATCACGACGGCATTTATTTGTCTGTATTTATTTATACATTTATTTCTACATATGTCAGGATCAGTCAACCCCTACACACATTCCTCACTGTAAATGTGGAACTGGAGTCGTCCAATTTCGTTGTCACAGCATATCCCATGTTGTAACAATGACAATAAAGGCATATTCTATTCTATTCTATTTTATTTTACACAAGACAAAAAGAAGAAAATGGCTAACCATCAATTACATATCAGTGGGGCAAATCACAGCCAAGTAAAATAACACATACATTAAATATGTAATACCTAAATATATGACATATACACAATCTATTCATTTTTGGGGGAATTTTTTCATGTATTTTGTCATTTATTTATTTTGATATTCATTTTGTTATATATTTTAATATGTATTTTGTTGTGTATTTTGTGACAGCAAGATGTTATTCAAATTAGTGGGCGGCCCACTTGCCTGAGCTTTTCACCTATTGGTTTATCTCGTGCTCTCATTGATCAAACAAATGGGTGAAAAACTCAGCCAGTTTAACTTTACCCATCATTTAATTCACATTTTGTTAATCTATCCATAACAAAAAACACAGCATGATGCATGATAAAATACACAACGAAACATGACAAAATAAATGACAAAATGCATAAATATATGAATAAACTGCATTATTGTCATGTATTTAGAAATTTTGCGTGATTTATTTATGGTATATATAAGTAGGTATTTGTTTATTTATACATTATTTTCTACAAATGGCAGGATTGTTCCTCCATATCTGTGTAGCAGAGATGGCCCTGCAAGGCCTTCTCTGCTGTTCTAAAAAATATCTGAATCATGTGATTTTAGTTATATTTTGTACATGAATACTTATAAAATAATTTCTAAGTGTCTGTCAGCTTCCTTTCATTGCTTTTCCCATGGTTAAGCTGCTTTCTTTTTTAAGCGTTTAACTAATAACATTTCTGCTATTACTTGTTGCCAGTGTGAGAAATCTGTCCAGAGGCCTTTACAATCAGTTCTGCAGGCCCTGAGGCATAACATTAGTGTTGATAAAGCTGTTGATTTAGCCATTCAAATGTTGAGTTGGCGGAGCCAGGTTCTTCTAGCTGGCCTGAAGAAACATCACAAACTATGATTGGCTAGGAGGCGGTAACAGTAGTATCACAAGGAAAAGCTGTCAAAAACAATCTAATGTCCACTGCTTCTGTTGAACGGACGTTTTCAGCTCTATATCGAATGAAACCTTATGCCAGAAATATGACAGGACAGGCTCGACTTTAGACGTATAATCTATACGACAGAGTACAGGTAATTAAAATTTCTTTGAGGATGCAAGAGTTTGTGCTAGGGATAGACGTGGAAAGCGAAGGATAGCTAAGAATGACTGACGCATCAACGCATATGATGCGGAGGGGGTAAACCAGTGTATGCTGTCAGGCTTCTCTGCTGATGAAGGGTTGCAGCAACTCACCCCTTGTTGTGCTGTGGGCTTAATGTTCAGCGTCAGGTTAGGAAGAGCAAAGGGGAACGAATGTGAGTGTGTTCTTGACTCTAGCCACCTCTTGATAGATAGATACTGTAGATAGATACTGTAGATAGATACTGAAGGTAGGTAGGTAGGTAGGTAGGTAGAGAGATACTTTAGTTAGATAGAGAGATAGATACTGTAGATTGATGGAGCGATAGATGCTTTAGATTGATAGATACCGCAGATCAATAGAGAGATAGTTGCGGTAGATTGATAGAGAGATAGATACTTTAGATTGATAAACACTACATATAAATAGATCGATAGACAGGGTTAAATAGGGTTACTTTAACTTGATTACTTTCAATTACTTTTAGATTACTCCAATACCAAATATGCTAATAAAAGACAAAAGAAACTAAATATGAATAAAATTACTAAATTTTGTGCAGGCTTGGGGAGTAACGGAATACATGGAACGGCAAAAAATATGTTGGCAAGCTGTTTGGATTTATTTTCATTTTGTTTCTGTCGCATTTTATGTTAGTTTTGCCGGAGATCAAAGAGATCAAAGCCAGGAGAGAAAGGTTACCACAGGTTGTTAGTCATAATTTTATTCATATTTAGTTTATTTTGTCTTTTATTGGCATATTTGGTATTGGAGTAATCCAAAAGTAATTGAAAGTAATCAAGTTAAAGTAACCCTACCCAACCCTGTCGATAGATAGAGAGATAGATGCTACAGATTGCTAGAGAGATGGATAGAAAGATAGAAACTGTAGATAGATAGATAGATATATAATGTATATATATATATATACTGTCGATAGATAGATGGTGTATGGATAGATACTGTAGATAGATAGAAAATGTGGCTATATTCCTAAATAATCAAGCAATCAATTTTATGAGGTTATTATTGATCTTTTTTTTTTTTTTTGGTTTGAACAATTTTATTGACACTATTAACAGCAAATAAACAATGTGAGGTTTGAACAATTTTTCTCGACAATTTTAACAGCAATTAAGTATATTCACAATTTCGTTATATCTAACAATATGACGTTTTAACATTTTTTTGACATTTTTAACAGCAATTAAACACACAATTTCATTAAATCATATCCCAACAATATGAGTTTTTATCGACACTTTTAACAGCAATTAAATACTGCTTGGTTTTTTTTTGTTTTTGTTTTTAGCAAATACACAATGTGAGGTTTGAACATTTTTTTCTCGACAATCTCAACAGCAATTAAGCATATGTATGGCAGCTGTATCTGCAGTAAATGTTTTATAGCCACAAAATAGTCATTGTCGGTTTGATTTATTCATACGTAGCACTACTGAAGGCCTAGGTGCGAAATGCACGGCTTGCCACTGGTGTGCAGTGTTTGTATTTAATGGTAGATCAGAATGTGTTTCTTGTGAACGGATTTTGTGCATCAAAGTTTCTGTGCGCGTACATCGCGCGTGTTTATTCGCCCGTTTAGCCGTTTGCCAGACGCGCAAGTGTCTCCCGACTTTTAATATATGTCGCGCTGCCGTCTGTGTGCCAATAGGGGGCGCGTGGTGGTGCGTTCACGTCGTGTTGTCGCTCCTCATGCTAATCCACCTTTTTTGATTTATGCGCCGCCGTGGAGATGAAGGCAACATTTAATTTCATTTTCATCCCCGCTCGCCCGCCTTCCCTGCACACGCACGCACGAGCGCGCGCCTGCGCACGCGCCACCGCTGCCGTTCAGGAATTCATTATTTCCTGCACAATCTGCGCCAAGCCCATTTCAATACAACATTTGTCTCCTTCACAACACGACTAAACAGGTGCGCGCGGGCAAACACGCACGCGCCTCTCCATGCAACTTCTCCCTTCTCGTGATTTTTGTCCTTCCTTCCCGTTTGGTTTATCTTGAAATGGACTCATAATGATCCTCATCATCCACATGGAAGCCGAGTGTAAGCAGACCGTATTTATTCGTGGATAATTCGCGCATCTGTATACAAGAATCCATCATTTATCGCGGTTTATGGGGAGCAGAACCGAGATTCCATCTGACTACCTTGCACAAAACGCACACCATGGCATTTGCAATCCTTAATATTATCAGAAATCTAAAAGTTTTTTTGGGATTAAATTCTCAGTTGTATATATTTTAAAATACAGTAATCCCCCAGTTATTGCAATGAATGAGTACCCGAACCCCCTGCAAAACTTGAAAATCAGCAAAAGAGCGACACCCTTTCATGAAAACCTCTAAAGGTCAAACTTGCCTCAAGATGAAAAAAAAAAGAGAAAGAGAAACCCAACCTGGCCCGACTTCATGATTTACAGTTGTTGGGAATTAAATATTAAAATATACCGTTTACCAAATTGTTCGAATAAGTTAACTGACTCCATTAACCAAACACAATCTACATTCAATCAACAATTTATGCGCGCTCGTTTCTGATGAAAAAGATGAACAAGAAAGCTGACATTTTCACACGGGGCAGATTTAATTTCATTAGCAATTTAACTAAGTGTACTCCATCGAAAACGGCCGAATTAGTGTCGTTGGAGTCTCTGGGAAGTCCTCTTCTGAAGTCATTTTGCTTTTTTCTCCTTGGCCATCTTCCCCCCCCTGACAAGGGCGTGCCGACTCCTCCCATGGGCGCGCCAATGAAGCCCCCTGGGCTTCACCATCTCGGGAAAGAGCGTCGCGATGTCTGGAATAACCAAAACAACACCGAGCGTTTCTACGTCATCAGGGCCTTTCTGCGTCTGGATGTGCTGATTATCTTATCAGCCTTGCGTCCCGTTCCCGCTGTTCCTGCAAACAACATTTTCTACTAGGGTGCCCTGACATCGCACCACAGCCCAGCCAGTGAATATCTTTTGCATTAAATGTAATTTGTATTCGATCGTATAAAATCTTTATAGTCAAATGTATAAAATCCTTCACAGTTAATGCCCGAAATTTGGGCAGGGTACGGGACGAGTTCAGACTCTCTATAAGAGATAAATCAAAATGTTTTGCTATTATGGATCTTTGGCTCAAAAAAGTTCCTGACCCCTGGTCTAGTCCAGGAAAATCTTGTACATTTCAAATTCAAAAGCAGCGATCTGTGGCATTTTTGGAGCAAAATCAAGAAACTAGGCCTATGATGATGCCCTTGTAACCTGTGAATTTATTTAACACGGTTGGAGTGGCTGACTGACCAAGATTCCATCTGACAAAAATAAATAGCACAAAGGCACACCATGGCGTTTGCAATTCTTTATATCATGACAAATCTAAAAGTTATTTTTATTAACTTCTCATTTATATATATTTAAAGATACAGTAATCCCCCAGTATTCGAGGTGAATGGAGACCAGAACCCCACGGGAAAATTGAAATTCCGCGAATTAGCATCAAACTTAGCTCAAGATGACGTCCTTACCGTCTGAGAGTATACAGCTGTCACGAAATAACAACTATAGATCTACAGATATAAACACAGAATTGCAGTTGAATTGCCGTTATTCAAAAGTACATCAAAATTGGAGGGCTTCTATTTTTAGTGTAAGGGAGCGATTTAGAGAGCAGCTGGTTAGCTGCACGCTGGCGTCGGGTAACCTCAAATTGAGCCGTGTCTCTGCCATTATCAAAATACAACCATCCCAAATGTAGTGGTTTCCCACTAGTTGTAGCTCAAAGTCATTTGTTTCATGGGTAATAGATCTGGCGTCGGTGAGATACAAGATTAGCAGGGATGCCTTATTACGTATCACAGGCTTAATAGATCGGACCTGCAGCAAACGCCATAGCCTCCCATCCCGAAGCCTCAGTCGCTTCCTGAACCTGATAATAATCTACGAAGCACGAGCTGTTGACCACCATTTCTTTGCGCTCTTCTAACTTTCTTCAGATTCCGATTTAATTGATGAATTTCTTTTTAATGTAACGAGCCGCTAAAGGCTATCTGTCACCCCAAATCTTAGTTTGTTTTTGTGGCCACATAGACTTGTGCACCCACCTTGCTATTTGACTGACGGTCTACACTAGCCTATCACAGTCTCACACACACATACAACCTGCCCCATGATAGCATTTGCTGTATGCTGTTTTCTGCAGAACAAAATGCAAGATACCTTGATATCAATGACAATAAAGACAATTTAATTCATTTAGAAAATCTGCAAAGCAGTGAACCAGTGATAGCTGAAACGCAAAGTATATACATGTAGAGCGCATTCCTAGTTTTTGATTAAAAATTTGCATTCAATTTTTTTTTTCACTTTTTCTAAACTCAAAGAATTGTAAGTAGAAAATGTTGTTGAATAGGTGCAGTCATGATTAAAACCATTTATTGACAATATGAACTAAAAACACAATATCAATATTACATTTACAATGTATGTAATTAATGTCCTTCAAAGTCTGATACTTCATCAGATACATCAAAGAGTTGTTTCCCTACCTTTTTTTGTTTATCTAAATATTTTAGGAGAACTTTGTATTTCCGTCTCTCGTACCATGAATAAATCACATTAAAATGAATGCCTTTTCGAATGTGATCTATAGGAATGGTGATCTAGTGGTTTGAATTCGGTGTTGCCACGTTTTATACATGTTGCGTCCAATGGTTTGCGATTATGGTCAGCAACATTTTACTGGTCAATCATTGCACAAATACCGTAAAACCTCGTGTAGGACGCACGGCCAAAAGTTCGCCAGGCGGTACTCGTGATCCTGAAGGGCAGGCAAGGGTTTGGCACACTTGAATGACAAAATACTGAGACAAGGGGTGCCTGGGATGTGAGATGCAGGCAACTAACTAGCACTGAGCCAAGGAGTGTTTAAATAGTGAAGAGGGAGAGGTGTGATTGGAGGGCAATAAGGCATAAGCGAGCTTAGCGGCTGCTTAGGGCCCCGCAACCACTAGGGGGCCCCCAAGAGTTGTTAACTTTTTGTGTGTCCACTCAAAAATACTTCTACAGAAATACAAGAAAAATACCACACAATAACTACAAAACTAAACATGAAATCTAGTGCTTAAAAACAGAGACCTCATATATTATTTTGATTTTATTCTGAAAATAAAATAAACAGTATAAAATTACTACAAAAATACTACTACATTAATACAATATTACAAAATAATACTACATAATTATTTACTCCAAAAATACTCTAAAAAAACAACTACAGTATTATTACAAAAATACTAAAGAAATATGACAAAAATATTACAATGGAAATACAACAAAAAATCTCCAGAAATACTAGTAAAATACTTCTTTGGAAATACATCAATAATATTTCTACTGAAATACTAAAAAAATGTAAATACACAATACTGTAATGTAAAAAAACGACTCCAGAAATACTACTGCAAGAGGTTTACAACAGAAATACTGCAAATTACACCGACAGCGATACTACCAAAATTCTCCTATGGAAATATGACTACAAAAATAAAAATACAATAACAAAATACATCAGAAATATTACAGATATACAACAAACATTTTTATATGGAAATACAACAGAGTACAAAAGAGAAAATACTAAAAAAAATAATAATACTACGGTAATACTACAAAAAACATTATCATAAAACTACTGTTATAATACAAAAATAGTCCAAAAATACTACAGATATAAAACAATAACATTTACTTTCAAAATACAACAAAAGCACGACAGAAATACTACAAAAATACTACTATGAAAATATATAAAAATTACTTCAGAAATATTACAAAAATAGTACAAAAATACTACGGTAACTCTACAAAAAAACTACAGAACTTCAATAAAAATCCGACTTCAGAAATACAGTAAAAATATCAAAAATAAATAAATGCTCAATGAATCCTACTTGTGGTTTTTACACTGCATGCATTCGCTCAGTGTACATGTGGGTGCATACATGCGTGAGTTTATATTGAGTACTGGATCTTGTAAAACTCGTCGTTCAACCTTTGGCTCGCGGGCCAAATATGGCTCTTTTCAGTGGTACACATGGCTCGGAGAGAAAATAGAATTTGCGCAATTTTTCCATAAATTTGCTTAATGCAGAGCCAAATGTTCCACATGTGAAGCCGAGGCAATGCTGACAGATTGAAGGATTCGGTCCAGAATATATAGTACACCATTTAACTAGAGTTTAGAGCAGGTTGGTCCAAAGTCCGGCCCGGGGGCCAGTTATGGCCCGTAAACAAATTATCACTGGCCTCCGGCCCCTGTCATAACATTGATAATATGTGGCTCGCCAGTAATGTTGACCGTAGTTTGTACAAAAAAGAAAAATTCACCATTTCACCAGATGATGGCAGTAGCCCTTTGGTCACATTGCTCTTGTATTTCTGTGAGGATTTTAGCCCACCCTATTTCCGACATGGCGACTGTAAGAAAAAAAAGGAAAGTTGACTGTGAGGGTTGCCGCTTCCAGGACAAGTGGAATTTGGAGTATTTTTTTCACAGAAATCATCATCAACTGCGTCTGCCTAATTTGCCAAGAGACTGTGGCTGTTTTCAAAGATTAGACAGACACTGCTCAACTTACGAACGAAATGGGATCCGGACGATCGTTCGTTAGTTGAATTTGTTCGTAAGTTACTTCAATGCTATATTTTGTATGCTTAACGTTTGTACAATTATTTTTAATGCTTGTACAAGTAGCCTGTATTGTTTTGTACTTAAAAATAAACATTTAATAAAATAATATGCTCTATAAAGATGAATAAAGTTTAACTTACTTTTGGAAGATGGGCTTCAAGAGATCCTCCTCTGTGGTAGAGAGTGGACGAAAAAAAAACGATCCAACCATTTTTCAACCGCATCAATCTTTCTTATTCCACTTTCAATTAAAAAGAAACGGCTCGCCACTTTTTTACAATTCACACCAACCATATTGAATGAATGCACGAGATATTAAACAATAAAAACGTCTAATTTCTTAGCGCGCTGGAGATACAGTAGTGTATGTTTACACACAAACCAGGAAGTAGAAGCCGGATTTCTTCTTCGGGGTGGATGCTTGGTGACCTCTCACAGCGCCACCACACGCAACTGGCAATGCTAACTGGAAACCAACGCCTTGAGAATGTGAAGCACTCTGAAGCTGTTTTTACGGCACAGCAAGACACAAGACCATGCGAGTCAAATGAATATGCTACAAAGGCGAGCTACAAAGTCTTGATGTCGATTGCCAAGCATGGCACACACAGGGTGTGAATCTATCAAAAAACATGTTTTCAGCTTACCAATTTTGGCCCGCTTTCCGAAAACCTTCGACACCCCTGGTTTAAAATCAAGGTTTCATAACAACAGACCCCGTTGTGGCTGTAAATCGCTAGATAATCCTATAAATAGAACCTTATTAGACAAGCTATGTTCATTGTTGAGACACTTCCGGATGAAAAGCAACAAAACGCGCTTTAACTCAAAACAAACGTATTACCCAGAAGCACCAGCAATTGGATTGGGTGAGCCGTATAGGCAGAGCTATATACAGCGCATGCGCAGTTTTTCTCCATTGCCCAGCGCCGTCTGCACTGAGGGTAAATATGTTGGTATTCTCGATTGCAGTATTTTGTGACATTTTTACAAAAGAACTTTGCTTGCACCTTGTTTTGAAACCAATATTTAGGACAAAAACAAGTCTCAACACTCAACAAGTAACTGAGGAGGGAGACAAATTTTAAGTGGTATGTTTATATTGATTTGGGACACAGGCTCTGGTGTTATTATTATGTCATAGATTTTATCAAAATGCTCTGAAGAATTAACTTTTTGTAGTTTGTCCTAAAATATATGGTCTGGCTCTCTCTCCCATAAAAATCCAAATATTTTTGCTTCTATGGCTTTTTGGTTCAAAAAGGTTTCCGACTTCTGACGTAAAAGACAAGAAAATTGCTGCTGTCCTGCAGTCACCTGCTCTGCGCTGTCACCTGAATCTCCGGTGGTCCCTCGGGCTCCCGGGCAGTGTGTGCGGATGCTAAGGACTTTGCAAGGTCGCTCATTAACTTTCTGTGAGCGCAAGCGTTAACTTTATTATTGACTACACAGAATACACAACACGCAACCTCTGACATGCACACTCTATATATACACAGCAGCATTCTCACACATACTAAACAGCTTTCCCAGTTTCTGCCAGAGCATCTTTTAATGAGATGCGCGTGTGCGCATGTTAATGATCTCGTTACTTTAGCGATAAACTTCATGACCATCAACACCTATATTACATCGGGGGTCTCCAAGTCGCGGTCCTGGGGCCAATTGCAACCCCCGGGATGCTAGCTGGAGGCCCACACCTTTGTACGAAGGTTTCCAAGCGGGGGTGACAAACTCATTTTTGCTTCGGGGGCCCACGTGATAGAAAGAAAAACTAACACGGGGAGGCTGCAGTAGGAGACTAATGAGAAAGAAAGGAAGAGAGAGGGAGAAAACGAGAGAGAAGGAGAACAAAAGATAAGACGAGAGAAAGAGAATGAAAAAAGAAAGAGAGTGTAAGAGAAAGAGAGAGAAAGAAAGAAAGGGGGAAGGAAAGAGAGAGAGTGGGAGAGAGAGCAAGAAAGGGAGAGATAGAGAGAGAAAGAGAGAGCAAGAAAGGGAGATAGTGAAAGAACAAAAGCGAGAGAGCAAGAAAGGGAGAGAGAGAGAGAGAGAGAGAGACAGCGAGAAAGAGAAAGAAAGGGAGAGAGAAAGAAAGAAAAAAGTGACAGAAAGAAAGGAAGAATGGAGGAAATGAAGAGAGGAAGAAAAAAAGAAAGAAATATTGACAAAAGGAAATAAAGAAAGACTCAAAGAAAGACAAAAAAACACAAAGAGAAGAGTGAGTGAGAGAAAAAACAGCTCGAGTTGCTTTGGGAGTGGTGACTGGCTCTAGCAACACCAAGTGGACATACCGGTATTTAAATCTGCAGCTCATTTTTTTCTTGCGCTTCTCTCAGTGTTGTCTTGCGAGCTGGATTTCATCCTTTAGCAAGCGTGATCCTGCCCGCAGGCCACGTGTTTAAAACTCCTGGTTTAAAGGGACAGACGGTATTATATGACGCATAATAGTGTTTTTTAAAATGTTATTTAATTCTTTGTTCGTTTCTTTTATGTTCTGTTCTTTTTTCTTTTGTTTTCTCTTTAACTTTTTTCTTTTTTTCTATCATTTTTACCCTTTTCTCTTTTCCTTTCTTTTTTCATTTTTTCATTTTTTTGCTTTTCACCTGTTTTCCAACCCCCCTTTTTCCAATTCTTTCTAAAAAATGAGGATAAAATGTCTCCTTTTTGGTCACTTTGAGTCTTCATAGTTTATATTTTTCTTTGTGCTTTTTAGCACTCGTTTCTGTTTGCAGGACTCAATACAACGACCTCTAATGATACACGCTGTCCTTGATAAATTTCACATCAGTTTTTGATGTTTTTTGTTTTTAAATCTCTTTAGGTGTTGCAATGTTTATGAAAAATGTATATGAAAACAGTGGAACGGTTTTATCGAAACCTATTTGGGTGGAAAATTTAAACTGACCTGATCTCCACCAGACCCTAGCTCTGGCGGCCCCCAATTCAATTCAGTCTGAGACCCAGGTGCTACATGGTATGCATACAATCCATTGCAGGTATCATGTCATGTGATCAAGGGCCAATAGGAAGGCAGAATTGTGCCGAGGTTGCGGGTGATGTGTGAAGGTCAAGGCGGCAGTGAATCGCCGTCAAGCTAATGGCCACCTAGCCGGACCTGCGCCTGCAGAGGCCACTTCCTGTTACCTCTTGTCGCCCTTCCTGCCACTTCCTGTCGCTCTTCCTGTCACTTCCTGTCGCGTCGGTGAACACGGACTCCAGCCCGGATGGGTCGGCCGCATCGGGGTGACGTCCGCCGGGAATCCTGCTCCACTCTCATCGCCATCACGCGTGTTACACACTCAAACACATACATGCACACACAAACCTCTGACCTGCACACTTACTTGAAGGTCACATGCACACAAACACTCAAAGTTTGAGTACAGCAGTGGTTCTCAAATAGGGAGGCGCGAGGCTCCGTCAAGAGGGGCTTGGACGCATTTGACCTTGATTTTTTTTTTTTTAACTATTCAAAGAATCAAGTGCAATTGCACCCCCCCTACACTAGGGAGCAGTGTAACTCTCATTGACAGTGTTTTGTTTACATTTGAACTCCACGATGCACAAAGTATAAGCATTTGAGTATGAAGTGTCGATACAGAGTGGAGGAGACCCCTAAGTGACCCCATGAAAAACTAATAAACCCAAATGAGGCGTTAGACTTCGTGGTGGGGTGCGAAAGGATTTCTTCTTCTGAGGGGGGTCGTGACATAAAATATTTGAGAAGCAGTAGCGTTTATAGGCCCCTTGTTACTTTACGCTTCATTCATGGCTGGTTCACTGCTTGACTTATTTTAAATTGAATCGTCGTTATTGTCATTGAAATCAACGTACCGTGCATTGTGTTCAGACAGCACACAGCAAATGCAATCACGGGGGAAGGTTAGGGAGGACTTTGTGTGTTTGGTGGGTGCGACTGTGATAGGCTGGTGTATGCTCTCAGTCAAAGAGGAGGGTGGGGACGGTTTACATTGAAAATAAATTCATTAATTAAATCAAACTCTGAGCAAAGTCAGAAGAGGGCAAAGAAATAGTGACCACCAGGGTTGGGTAGGGTTACTTTAACTGGATTACTTTCAATTACTTTTGGATTACTCCAATACCAAATATGCTAATAGAAGAAAAAATAAACTAAATATGAATAAAATTATGACTCACAACACGTGATAAGCTTCCTCTCCTGGCTTTGATCTCTTTGATCTCCGGCAAAACTAACATAAAATGCGACAGAAACAAAATGAAAATAAATCCGAACAGCTTGCCAACATCATTTTTGCCGTTCCATGAATTCCGTTACTCCCCAAGCCCGCACAAAATTTAGTAATTTTATTCATATTTAGTTTCTTTTGTCTTTTATTAGCATATTTGGTATTGGAGTAATCCAAAAGGAATTGAAAGTAATCCAGTTAAAGTACAGGTAACCCTACCCAACCCTGGTAACCACCATGGGGTGCTATGTGGATTATTATCAGTTTTTTTTCATAAGAAAATCATGTGAATTAGTTCATGTTTATAGCTGCTAAAGCATCAAAACCTCGTACAAAGACACAATTGAGTTTTTTTTGGTTTTTAATCCTATGCACTCTGTAGTCCAGAATTTGCGGTATGCATTGCACACCATAAAACCGTTATCCGGCGACTATGAGGCACCCTGGCAGCCATCAGGAGAATGAAAGCCCCTAAAAGCACAGAGTCCCTTCTCTATCAGCCGTCCCATTTTAGATAGATAGATAGATAGATAGATACTTTATTCATCCCCGAAGGGAAATTCACATTTTAGGGCTACCCCCCTCCAACCCTTGGCGGCACAATGACATTATCATTGCCAGACCTCCTGCTCAAGACTTGTCACCAGGCGTCCTTTAACGCTCGCTAATCGCTTCGCACCTCTTCCCATGCATTAGCTGCCGATCACATTTTGTCCTACTCGCGAGCCCCCCGGGGGGGGCTTCAAGGATGTAATCCAACCGAGTCACTGTCTCGGGCTTGAAAGGGCCGTTTGTCACTCACACTCACTTTTGTCAAGGGCGACTTAAGGGAAAGCCTGGAGAGTAAGCAAACACATGTATGATGTCCTAATTAAAGATTACGTAATCAGGATACAAAAACTTGTAATTGTATTCCGTTACAGTTGAATTACAGATATATTTTGTATAAAAAAGGATTACTTTGCAGGATTACAATTTTATTTGAAAGCATTTTTATTTTGCAGACTACAGGGGGCGATATTGAAGTCCAACTTGGGTTAATTCGAACTCTTTATATTCTTTTCCTCGTTCACATTAGCTTTGTTTACGTTCGCCATGTCCGATAGCGCATCTCTCTCTCTGCGGTCTCATTCATTACACACAGGCGCAGCTGTAACGCCCCTGTAAAGGGGACGAGGTGTAAAGAAAGA
Organism: Urocampus carinirostris; assembly: GCF_059441175.1. Taxonomy (NCBI): domain Eukaryota; kingdom Metazoa; phylum Chordata; class Actinopteri; order Syngnathiformes; family Syngnathidae; genus Urocampus; species Urocampus carinirostris. The sequence continues at coordinate 16,640,482 of NC_142364.1, forward strand.
AAAATGAGACCCTTTCCTCTTCATTAACACAACGGAATTTTATCTCAAAGTATTTAGATAGATAGATAGATAGATAGATACTTTATTCATCCCCGTAGTGAAATCCACACTTCCAGCAGTATCCTTGTTTTGAAAAATAAAATAAAGAAAAGAAAGCAGGCGGTGTTATATCCAGAGTCCCGTGATTGAAGTCCCCAGAAATTAACTTCGGGGTGCTGAGTTTTGTAGTTTACCAACAGCGTAGTGGATGATGACACATGCTAGGCCAAAAGTTCGACGTCCCTGCAGCAGATGGAAATCTTTGTTTACATGCCCAGGGTTACACCACCTCGTGTTCACGTAGATAGTGAGTCCACCTCCTCCCCGCTTCCCGCAGGCTTTTGTGTCTCTGTCTGCCCTAACAGCGCTGAAGCCGGGCAGCTCCACGTTAGCGTCCGGGATGCTAGACGCGAGCCACGTTTCCGTAAAACACAGCAAACTGCACTCCCTGTACGCTTTCATGTTTTTCACCAGCACAGCCAGTTTGTCGGTCTTATTTGGTAGAGAGTTCACATTTACCATGATTACGGATGGTACTGAAGGCTTTATATCGCCGCTAGCCGCTTAGCCTTCACCTTAGCTTCGGCTTTGCAGCCACGATAGGGCCCCCTCATCAGGCCGGCATGCGAATTCTTCAGGGCAAGGAGTTGATTCCTCGAATAAATGCCTTTTTGTGCGTTAAAACCCATAACCATAGGCTAGAAAGTAATCCAAAGTGTAGTTGTCAAAAGGGCCAAAAAACACCAAAGATAGAAGCAGAAAATAAAAACAATAAATCACAAAAAGAGCGAAAAAACACGGAGCTGCTGGAAAGGCTGCCGCTGGAAAGGCTGCCGCTCGTGGCGGCGCCTTTGATATCATTTAAATACAATCACCATATACATTCAGTTTACAATCATGTCTTTTTGTCACAAGTACTGCAGTAAGAATGTTGTTACTGTCCAAATAACTACACAGATTTAGCATCAAAATGACCATATTGTCAATAATCACTACTTGTAATAACTTTCACATGAGAAGATATTCGGATGAAACATTACTACTGGAACTAGAATAAAATTAAACTCAGTGAAAAAAAGTCAATATAAAGCAGTTGAGCTACCTACATGAAATGGCGAAGGTGAGCTATCTCTGAAACAATCATCATGTCAAAAATGAGACAATGCACGACAAAGGCGAGACTTTTCATGACATAAACAAGAAAGTTCACAATACATACCACGGCAAAAAAAACAATTCGTGACAAAACAAACAACACTGTTCATGACACAACACGCGACAAAAAGGACACAATTCATGACACAACACGGGACAAAAATGACACAATCCATGACACAACACTCAGCAAAAACGGAACATTAAAGACACAAAAAATAAGACTTTTCAGTTCACAATACAAACCACAACAAAAACGACACATTTCATAACACAACAAACGACCCTGTTCATGACACAACAAACGACATTTCATGACACAACACTCAACAAAACATGAACATTTTATGACACAACAAACGACACTTTTCATGACACAACAAACGTCAAGGTTCACGATACAAATCACGACAAAAGCGACACAGTTCAAGAAACAACACAGGACAAAAATGACACAATCTTGGACACAACAAATGACAGTACATGACACAATATACAACGAAAACAACACATTTCATGACACAACACTCAACAAAACATGAACATTTTATGAAATGAAATGAAATGATCTGCATTTATATAGCGCTTTTCAAGTCAATGACTTCCCAAAGCGCTTTACATTCTGCTCCACATTTCCCAATAGCGGCCGTGATCTGTGAAGCCATGTAAGGCGCTAACCTGCTTATTGGGGGTATTGAGGGTTCAGTGTCTTACCCAAGGATACTTTGACATGTAACACGGACAAGCGGGGATTCGAACTGGGATCCTTTGATCCCAAAGCGCTCTACCTCCTGAGCTACTGCTCCTGACCTACTGTTTATGACACCACAAACGACAATTTTCATAACACCCCAAACGACACAGTTTGAGACACAACACACAACAACGACACAGTTCAAGAAGCACAAAAATGAAATAATCCCTGACACAACAAAAGACAGTACATGACACAATATACAACAAAAACAACACATTTCATGACACAACAAACGACAGAGTTCACAATACAAACCACAACAAAAACGGCACAGTTCAAGAAACAACACAGGACAAAAATGACACAATCTCGGACACAACAAATGACAGTACATGACACAATATACAACGAAAACGACACATTTCATGACACAACACTCAACATAAACGGAACATTTCATGACACACCAAACAACACAGTTTGTGACACAACACACAACAACAACGACACAGTTCAAGACACAATTAATGGACAAAAACGACACAATCCATGACACATTGCGGTATCCATTGCAGCCTGGTCATCCTGGAAGGGGGATCGCCTCATGTGCAGTCCCTACTCAAGGTTTCTTCATTTTCCTCAGTTGAGTTTTTGAGTTTTTCCTTGCCTTAATGTACATTTTAGATCAGGGGATGGTGAAAAAATGGTCTGTGGTTTGCAAAATTCTGTTGTCTGTGCAGCCCTTTGAGACTCCTTGTGATTAAGGGCTATACAAATAAACATGACAATTTTTTGAGGGATGCAGTTCCAAAAGGTGGTGGCCGGAGTGGCCAGAGTGGGAAGAGTCTGCTATGGTGACCGGCAATGTCAAAACGTTCCCACTCTGTCGGTTAAAAACTCATTCCGATACCCTCAAAGTAACCAGTACATACGAACCCACAGACACTGTTTGCTAAGCGTGTCGGTTAGCTGCACAGGGAAAATGTTTTCCCTTATCCTCCATGCTAACAACAACAAGCGCTAGCGTTAGCGCGAATATTGTGCTAGCGTTTGATGATGACATGCCTCATGAACGCCCACGGGGGGGTTAGAGGGGGGAGTCGCGACCTCCCACAGCAGAAATGCTAACCGCTGAGAAAAGTTGCGGCGTATCACATGTCGTTCAGCACATGAAGCGCGTTAACCGCCTTCTCACGTCGCCCTCGCGACTTTTCCCACGTATGTTTGCGTGTGTTAGCATGCATACGTAATTGCGTTTTTACCGCGTCCATGTTTTCGTGACTACGTTTGTTAGGGGTGGGAAGATCCATATTATCGATACAAAGCAAGTACTTGGAGGGTATCGATATTATTGTCCTGGGATGGATACTTTGCTCCTCCGCCGATTTCCTCAAAGTGCAGCTTTTCTGCGCATGATTATATTGTTTTCACTATTTGCACTTTCTAAATCTAGAGCAATTAGAGGTGTATAGTGCCTAGTGAGTATTCAAGTTCAAAGTAGGAATGGGATACAAGAAGATTTGGCAACATTCACGAATTTACCAGAGGGCACAGAACCACTGAATACCACCAAGACCACCAAGACCTGGCCATCCCTCTAAACTTTGAGCCCAAACTGGGAGAAAACTAAAAAGTCCCGTTTGACGTTTGCAAGAAGCCACCTGGGAGACGGACCAAACATGTGGAATAAGGGGCTCTGGTCAGATGAGAACAAAATTTAACTTTTTGGGCCTAATGCAAAGAGTTCAGTTAGGTGTAAGAGTAACACTGCACGTCACCCCATAAACACCATCCCCACTGTCAAACATTGTGGTGGCAGCATCATGTTCTGGGGTTGCTTTTCTGCGGCAGGGACTGGGACGATCGTTAGACTTGATGGAAAAATGGATGGAGCCAAATACCGGGCGATTCTGGCAGAGAATGTGTTGGAGTTTGAGAATGGGACGGAGGATAACCTTCCAACAGGACAACGACCCTAATCATAAAGCAAAATCTACAAGAGAACGGTTTAAAACTAACAATATAAAAGTGTTAAAAGGGCCGAGCTTAAGTCCAGACCTTAATCCTATAGAGAATTTCCTGAAAGATCTGAAAAATGCTGTGCATAAACGATCGCCATCAAACCTTCAAGGATCTTGAGCTGCTTTGTAAAGAAGAATGGGCCAAGATTTCAGTTTCAAAATGTGCAAAACTTATAGAGACATACCCAAAAACACTTGTGGCTGTGATTGCAGCAAAAGTGGGTTAAGAACTAACTCAAAGGGGGCCAATCTTTTTGCAACACCTACTTTTCAATTTTTTATGTGTGAGCACAACATAAATTGTAAAATAAAACTGGTTTCCTTTCACGATTATGTCTCACAAGTGGTTTATTCTTATAAAATATTTTAAATTTTTCATCGATGAGTTTGTCAAAAAGTAATTTAGTGCTACCATTGTTACATTCTCATAATATTGTTGCTTTTTGGGGGGGTTTTTTTGGGTCACACAAAATGCGCTAAAAATGAGCTCAGGAGGTAGAGCGATCGTTTTAGGATTAAGGGATCCCAGTTCGAATCCCGGCTTGTCCGTGTTACATGTCGAAGTGTCCTTGGGTAAGACATTGAACCCCCAATTACCCCCAATAAGCAGGTTAGCGCCTTACATGGCTGCACAGATCACGGCCGCTATTGGGAAATGTGAAGCACACTGTAAAGCGCTTTGGGAAGTCATTGACTTGAAAAGCGCTATATAAATGCAGATCATTTCATTCATTTCATTTCACGTTTTAAAATGAATGTGTTAACTAGGTTATTAACAGGTTATTAATATAACAGTTGAGTGAATGCAGTTTTACACCTAAACCAACTCACCACGCTATACTAACTCAACCAGGAGCTCTTTCACACATTTCCTGCCCAATGGCGGCTTGAGAGAGTATTTGGTTTGCCATTATTTTTTAAAAAATAATACGTTTTGTTAGAAATGACCCAGAGACTTCTTTTTTTGACATAAAGACGTTGCCCGACTTACGAACGAGTTAGGTTCCGGACGATCGTCCGTAAGTTTAATTTGTTAGTAAGTTGCTTCAATGCTATATTTTGTATGTTTAAGGTTTGTATAAGTATTTTTAAGACTTGTATAAGTAACCTGTATTGTTTTTTACTAAAAAATAAACATTTCCTAAAATAATATGCTCTATAACAGGGGTGGCGAACCCGGTCCTCAAGATGCGCATGTCCTAAATGATGTTGGAGTTTCTCTGCTCTTTATAGGTGAGTCCAATCACCTGGGTCATTATAAAGCTCCCACACCGCTTGCTAACATGCTTTAAATTTGCATAGCCTGAGTTGGGGAAGAGAAACCCCCAAAACATGCAGGACATGCGGCTCTTGAGGTTGGCTACCCCTGCTCTATAACGATAAAGTTGAGTTTAACCTACTTTTGGAAGATGCGCTTCAAGAGGTCCTTCTCTGTGGTAAAAAGTGGCCCCAAAAAAGCGTTCTGACCATTTTTGCAACCGCATCAAGCTTTCTTATTCCAAAGAAACGGCATGCCTCTTCTTGACACTTTACACCAACCATATTGAATGGATGCACGAAATATTAAACAATAAAGATGTCAAAGTTCTCAGTGCGCTGGAGATACAGTATAGAATGTTTACACACGAACTAGGAAGATGAAGCTGGATTTCTTCTTCAGGGTGGATGCTGGGTGACATTTTACAGCGCCAGATGTCAGTAGAGGCAGAAAGAAGTACTACAGTACTGTCCTGTAGTCGGGAAATGGTACACACAGTAAAAAATCTAACTTACAGCAATGTCCAGGTAGTTTTCAACATCCCCAAAATATGTTCTTATCTATCGTTTTTCGTCACTCGAATGTTCGTAAGTAGGGGAGCGCCTGTACTCAGAAATTGATGTCGAGTCCGCCTGGTAGGAATTAATCATCCAATGCACCGGTTTCAGACCGCGAGCCGTATGTTGAACATGCCTGCAAAAAACTCTGGTAGAAATATATTTTTTTATTGTTAAAGGGACAATGTGTATTAAATAGCATCTCCTAGTGGTAAGGATAAAAAAACAAGAACGATGAAATAGCAATAAATCGTATTTTATGTATGGTAGCACTTTTTATCCACAGAAATATTCAAAAATAGCAATATAAATGATGAATAATGAAAATCAACAAAGTCAAATGAAAGATCTTTACTAAATTTGATTTGTATTTTTACAATCCAGATTTAAATAGATTTAGCAAAGATAATAAGTTAAAAATTATATGTTTTTAAGTGGTTGATTGGGTCAATTTATCCTGACTTCCATAATTAACCCGGTAATAACATAGTAACAACATAGTAATAACAAGTTATTTCAGAATAGCATATTAAACTGAGTGCCCTTTGCACTGATGAGTAACAAAAAGTAGCTCTCAGTTTGAAAACCCCTGCTTTAAACTTTCAATATTTATGACATTTCCAAGGCACCAGCATCGGTATCGGATCGATACCAAAATTCCAAGTATCGCCCACCCATACGGTGTTAGCGTGTGCATGCATTTGTGTAGTTTACACAGCTTGGCAGCACACATGGTGTTAGAATCCGAAGCGGCGTTGAAGGCCAATTGTAATATTTGGACAAGTTTTCAAAGTTTTTGGCAGACAGGAAGTGACACAGCGTGTGGACATCAAAGAGCCGAAGTAGGGGTGGGCAAAGGAAGGCCCGGGGGGGCCGTGTGGGGCCCGTCTTTACACGCGTGTCATTTCCTGACACGCCGCCCGCGTCACACTCGGCAGGTCGGCGGGTCGGCGGCGGGTCACCAGGACGTTTCCGACGGTTCCCAGGCTCGCTATGGACACGCGCTTCAGTCGAACTTAACACTTTTGATCAAGGGGCCATGTTTCCTTCTTAGCTGAGCGCGTGGGCAATTTCGCACTGCCCGGATCTTCTCAGCGCACAAGAAAGTCTACCCTGCGCATAAAAATCAGGGCTCGAAATTGTGAAATGAGTACACTAGCAGATTCGGACAGAATTCTGCCGTGTTTAAAACACGGTATTTCGAAGGCAATGTCAGCACGAGATTGAGTAAATGTAAGCAAAAGTGCTCGTGAGCTGAAGTTATTGCGAGGGAGAGGCGGCAGGGAGAGGCGGTATAATGGAGGAGTTTAAAGTATTTAATAAAAACTTTTGCATTCTAGAACAGATTTACCGTCCAAATACTTTTTCTCAGTGTAAATTAAAATTATGTTTTTACTGGCAGTTTTTGTTTTTAAATTTTCATATATCTTTTTTTGCATTTTTTTTCCTAATCGTTTTATTTTAACTTTGGTCATTTTTACATGAATTAAAAAGTCATTTTATTTGTATAGCCCTTAATCACAAGGTGTCTCAAAGGGATGCAGGATAGAAGGAAGAAAGAGAAAAAGAGCAAGAGAGAACTAAAGAATGACAGGACTGAAAGAAGAGAGAAAAAAAGACAGGACGGGAAGAAGAGAGATACAAATACAGGATGAATGGAAAACAGAGAAAAAGGAAAAAATAAGAGAGAAAAATAAAGGATGAAAGGAAGAGAGAATGAAAGAAAAGACCAAAGGAAGAGAGAATGAAAGAAAAGACCACAAGGAAGGGAGGAAGGGAGGAAGATGGAAGAAAGGAAGATCAAAGAAAGGGACAAACACAGAAAGAAGGAGGATAAAATAAATAAAGAAGGAACGAAGTGGAAAAAAGGAGAGCTGAAACAAAGACAAAAAGAGCAAGAGAGACAGAAAGAGGAAAAAGGCAGGTTCTTTTGGATCAATTTGCTTGATTAATCCGAAACACTTTGCAAAATGAGTCAATCTTTTTGGAAACACACTAAAAGGTTTGATTAAATACAGTACTGTTCTCTGTTGTGCAACCAAAGAAATCAATTCACATAATTTGAGTATTATGTAAATATTGTTGTGTTAGCATGATGCTAACACTTGCGCATTGCGCTTATGTCGATTCTAACCTGTTGCATGCGTGGGGTCACAATGGAATACGACGGCCCCATTAGCATGTCATAAGCTAGCGCTATATGACTAAATTAGCACATGACTTGGTGTCAGCGTATTGAAGATTAACAAGGAAATCAGGATGCATGTCCCGCCAAAATAAAAGCTAACGACGATGTTTATGGAGCAGCTGTGAAAAAGCCGCTGAGTCGCTTTTGGATTTATGACGCGCTAACAACCTTCATTATGTCGTTATTCGCTTTATGACACCGGCAAGTGAGGATTGTGTGTGGAGGGGGTGCCGAAAAGGGCCCTCGCAGCATAAAAGGTGTTCAAAAAGACCCTATTTTTTAATTTTTAGGTTGGCAATTGTGGCTTTTCGTTTGTGTTTTCTGCTGAATGTGTCGCTATCTGTATAATATTGTCCCGCTAACTCCCTGTTAGCCTCGGGACTACTGATAGCTTCCTGTTTTGTTTGCTCCCGGTTAGTCCCCGTTATTAGCCGCCTAGCTGGCTAGCCTTTCGTGTCCATTGTTTTTTTTCCTGGCTGGGTTCACATTCGTCGCAATAGCTATTTTTAGTTGTTGGTTTCCAGTAAGCCCCTGTTAGCAGCTGGCTAGCCTGCCGTGTCCATTGGTTTATTCCTGGCTGGGTTTGCATTTGTTGCCGTAGCCATTTTTTGTTGTTGGTTGCCCAATAGCCCCAGTTAGCAGCTGGCTAGCTGGCTAGCCTGTCGTGTCCATTGGTTTATTCCTAGCGGGGTTCGCGTTTGTTGCTGTAGCCATTTTTCGTTGTTGGTTGCCCGGTAGCCCCAGTTAGCAGCCGGCTAGCCGGTTAGCCTCCCTAGTCCATTGGTTTGTTCCCGGGCGAGTTTGCATTTGTCACTGTAGCCATTTTTCATTGTTTGCTCCCGGTTAGCCCCCGATACCAGCCAGATAGCCAGCAAGACCATGTTGTCCATCAGTTGGTTCCCATTAAGCCCCAGCTAGTTGTGGGATAGCTGGCTAGCCAGCCGTGTCAGTTGGTTATTTGTGGCTTGGTTGGTGTTTATCGCCATAGCTATTTTATATTGTTGGTCAGCCCCCGTTAGCAGCCGTCTGGCCAGCAAGCCTGAAGTGTCCATTGGTTTATCCTGGCCAGGTTTGATTCTGTCGCCGTCGCAATTTTTCGTTGTTCCTGGTTAGGCCCTGTTAGCAGCCAGCAAGCTTGTCAGCCTGCCGTGTCCACTGGTTAATTCATGGCTGGGTTTGCTTTTGTCACCCCTACTGTTTTTCATCTTTGGTTCGTGGTTAGCCCACCTTAGCAGCCAGCTAGCCAGCTAACCTGCCGTGTCCACTGGTTTATTCCTGGCCGGGTTTGCGTTTGTTGCCATCGCCATTTTTTATTGTTGGTTCCCAGTTAACTTGGCTGCTCACTGCATGTTTTTGGTTGACCGCCTTTTGTTGATTACTCACAATTAGCCCTTTTTAGCCCTATGTTGTTATTTTTGCCAGTTAACCCCATTTTGGCTGCTCGCCATTTGTTGTACCATTACTCTACCCATCTGCGACACAACGGCTAGGGGACCTCCACAAAAATATACCAAAACTTAACTTAAAACACTCGGAACCTCCGACTAATGAACACGTGAACCAACATGGTATCTGGCTGGCTAGGGTGCCGGTGTTACTGACATGACGTCGCGACTTAGGAAGTCCAAGACGAGACAGGCTGTCTTCAAAATTAGCTCGAAAAATAACTGCAATATACCTATGAGTTATTTATAGATTTTATGCAAAACCTTACAGACTATTTCCTCACATTTTGCATGTTTTAGAATTTGGGAATACCATTAACCAGGAAACGGAAAGTGTGGCCTTCAGTATGAATCCAAATGAAGAAAAGTTCATTTCCTGTTGGAAGACGAGCGATGACTTTCCTGATTGGGGAGGATAAAAGCGAGGAATTCTGCAGGGTTTTTTTTTTTTCCTTGAACCCTCGCGAGCATCCGGGACCCCCCAGCGTGGCGTTCGGTGCCGCGCCCACGAGCTTTCCCGCCGGAATTGACGGCGTCCTGATTTATGGGCCTTATTGCGCCGCATAATTAATTTTATGCATATGACTTCCTTTACAATTACCATGGCGACCCACGCCACGTACATCAACGTTTCCTTAATTGCACATTCATCACACAAGTACGCGTCCTACACCCTGCAAAAAGTCACAATGAGTCGCTAGGCCACACAGACACACCTACGCTAGCTAAAGAGAACAGACTATAATGCATCATTATTTTTATTAATCATTCCACATAATTAAAAATTGGACATTTGGATACAATTTTTGTGTATTTCTTAGTCCGAAACCTTTCACCTTTATTTTCTCAAATTTTAGCTTTGCATGAACAGACGGTGCACCATCTTTTTTAACACTTTCTTTTGGTCAAAAATTATTCGAATGACATTAACTGTCACGGTTGCCCATTGCCCCCAATAGGCCCCGCCCTATTTAAGCTCAGTGCTTTCACTCACCCTTTGTCAGTCCGTCAACGAACCTCTGTACCCGCAAGACGTGTGTTTTGACCCTGTCCGGTATCGATCCCGTCAGTCTCGTCCCGTCTGATACCTTGCTACAATCTCCAGTATTGGGTATTGATCCCGTCTATCTCGTCCTGTTTGATATCGTCTCCAGTCTCTAGTGTCTGGTATCGTTCCCGTCTTTCTCGTCCTGTTTGATATCGGACTACAGTCTCCTGCGTCTGGTATTGATCCCTTCTGTCTCATCCTGTTTGATACCTTGCTACCATCTCCAATATCGGGTATTGTCCCCGTCTATCTCGTCCTGTTTGAAATCAAACTTCAATCTCATGTGTCTGGTATCGATCCCCTGTGTATCGTCCTGTCTGATATCTGTCTCCAGTCTCCTGTTTTTGATCAATCCTCGCTGTCCTGTCCTGTCCGGTATCAAGCGCATCGTTCGGTATCTGCTCGTGTAACTGGTATCGATCTCGTCTGCCTCTGGCTTCTTGATGTTCCACGCCAGACTTCTGCCTTACTTCTTCCGCACAGCGATCGCCGAATCACTGGTGTTTGTGTTACAAAAAATAACCAAAACCTATCCGGCCCTATGTGAATGTCTGGGGCTGATTTGCTGCCTCAAGGCCAGGACAACTTGCCATGGTTGACAGAATAATGAATTTTGGTGTTTACCAGAACTAATAGTCTGAATAATAGTAGTAGTGGATTAAGTGGAGTGACCAAGTGAAGTACGGTTTCAAATCCAATTGAAATGCTGTGGTGTGACCTCAAACTGGTATCTCATGCTTAAAAAACCCTCCAATACCCTAAATGTTGTTAGGTTAAAGGTCAATATCACCATAATCTGACTCCAAATTATTTATCATTCAAACCAAAATTAACCTTAACTTCACCTTTCCTAACAATTATGCGTGCTCGTTCTGTAAGAGAGAAGACCAGGAAACCAATCAGCCGAATCACCCGAGATTTTACTCCTAACAGCAAAAAACTAATACGGTATCAGGGGCTCGGGTCCCTCTCAATACAACCTGTGCTTCCCTTAGGCCATCAGGGGGAGACACTTTTTCCTGAGGAGCCCAGAAGAGTTATCTATACAATATTCAAATCAAGACAGCAAAACACTACCTACTCCCATTTTATAGGTTACATGATATCTGCAATCGGTTTATTAAGATACTTATTGGCTCTTTTCCGGCAGTCTTAGATGACGCCCTTTCTTGCGTACGTGACTGGCTGGCTGGTTTACGCTTCCGGGCGACACCACACCATCTGGATTATAAGGAGCGGGATTTTTCGCTCAACCTTGGCCCCCACCTCGTCAGTTCTTGTTTAATCTGTATGGCGGCTAAGCCTCAAAAGCAACTTTAAAACAGCACTATTCAACTTATTTGCAATACAGCTTTCAATTATGAAAAAAAATAGTTTGCATTGCACTACATATCTGCACAAAGTAATGAAATCCTACACTGTGTTAGGAATTACATATTAAAATGTACTGTTTACCAAATTGTTCAAATTAGTTTTCTGACTACATTAACCAAACACAACCTACATTCACCCACCAATTTATGCGCGCTCGTTTCTTGATGGAAAAGATGAACTAGACTGGGGCAGATTTATTTTCCCCAACAATAGAAATAAGTGAACTCTATCGAAATCGGCCGAAATAGTGTCGTTGGAGTCTCTGGCAAGCCTTCTCTTCAAGTTCTCCCGCTTTTCCTCTCGGCCCACGTCATCCCGCAAGATGGTGTGACGGCTCCTCCCATGGACGCGCCAATGAAGCCCAACGTCACAATCTCAGAGACGAGCATCCCGATGTCTGTGGTTCCTCAAAACAACGGAGAGCGTTTCTCAAAATAATGCCTGCCGTCCTCCGTCAGAGTCCTGTTATCAACAGAACTAGACAAAATATTCTGCATTCGGAACACTCAATAAATGTAACTTGTATTCAATCGTATAAAATCCTTTATAGTCAAATGTATAAAATCCTTCAACTGTGAAACAACTGTGCAAAGAAGAGTGGGCCAAAACTACTCCACAGTGTTGTGAAAGACTCATTACCAATTATGGTACACGTTTGAAATCTTTTATGGTTGCCAAAGGGGGCCCAACTTGCTATTAGGTTCAGGCGGCCATTACTTTTTCACATCAGGCCAGATAAGTTTGGATTTTCGGTTCCTGAATAAATGGAATCAACATTTCAGAGGTGCATTTTTGTACTTCCTTTGATTGTGTCAGTTTGATATTAAGATTGGTTTGATGATCTGAAACCTTTGTGAGTGATAAATATGCAAAAAAACACAGAACTCAAGAAAGGGGCAAATATTTTTACACAGCACAGTATTTGTTGTGGTGTTACAAACCCCCAGTGACCCATTTCCACCACGCACTTTTCCCGAGTATCTTCTGGATACTGAGCTGACCATGTTGATGAAGATAGGGAGGCGATTATTATGGGATTTTTGAACTGCAGCCCTTCTCGGGTCAGAGGTGCGAGGTCACGGCGATGAAGAACACGCGCCATGAATAATTGAACTTTCGTTCCAAATGGAATACGAACGGGAGCGCGCGCCAGAGCCTTTTCGGAACGCCGGGAGGAAAATTGTCGCATGAATGTTTGATGGCTGGCTAAAACGCCACGCGGGATGGAAATGTAAATAGACATCTGGCGTAACTGCGCCATCTTCACGGTGCAAAGACTCACGTTGTTCTCTGTCGGCTTTCTAATATCCATCATTTGTATGTCTTTTACATTATTTTGATCCATTATTTTTGATCAATTGATAATACAGACGCTGCCCTACTTACGAACGACATAGGTTCCGGACGATCGTTCGTAAGTTTCTTCAGTGCTATATTTTGTATGTTTAAGGTTGAAGGATTTTATACATTTGACTATAGAGGATTTTATACGATTGAATACAAGCTACATTTATTGAGTGCAATGAAGATTTTCACCGAGTAGGCTTAAGTTCAATGACAGGTCACGCTGATCCGAATGCGGAATGTTTTGTCTAGTTCTGTTGATAACAGGACTCTGACGGAGGACGGCAGGCGATGTTTTGAGAACAAGGTCCTGATGAGGACAAATTGCTCGGTGTTGTTTTGGTCAACTCCAGACATCGTGGCGCTCTTCTCCGAGATGGTGGAGCCCACGTGGGGGCTTCCCTGGCACGCCCATGGGAGAAGCCGGCACACCAGCTTGCGGAAAAACGTGGGCCGAGAGAAGAGAAGCGAGAGAACGAGAAAGAGGAGGCTAGAGAGAGACTCGAGCGACACTAATTCGGCCATATTCGATGGAGTTCACTTAGATAAATTGTTAAAGAAATTAAATCTGCCCCCGCGTGGAAATGCCGGTCTCTTGTCCATCTTTTCCATCAAGAAACGAGCGCGCATTGTTACGTGAATGTGGGTTGTGTTTGGTTAATGGAGTTAGATAACTAATTCGAACAATTTGGTAAACGGTACATTTTAATATTAATTCCTAACAAGGTTTATAGAAGTATGTTTAAAGCTTGAATAAGTAATCTGTATTGTTTTGTACTAAAAAAATAAACATTTCATTAAATAGTTTGCTCTATAAAGGTAAATAAACTTAAATTTAACTTACTTTTGGAAGATGAGTTTCAAAAGGTCCTCCTTCCTTGGTAGAAAGTAGGCCATTTTCTCAACCGCATCAAGCTTTCTTATTTCATTTTTGTTTCAAATGAAACGCCTGTCTCTTCTTTACACTTTACACCAACCATATTGAATGGATGCACGAGATATTAAACAATAAAAATGTCAAAGTTCTTAGTGCGCTGGAGATACAGTATAGAATGCTTACACACGAACTAGGAAGAGGAAGTTGATTTCTTCTTCGGGGTGGATGCGGGGTGACCTCTCACAGCGCGATGTGGCAGAAAGAAGCATGACAGTACTGTCCTGTATTCGACATCCTGAAACAAATAATGGAATTTCATTTTCTTTCTGTGCAGCCCAGAACCAAACTACCCATCCTGGTACCGGTCCTTGGCCTGGTGATTGCCTATCAATGTATTACATGATTCATTTATGTGTTTATTTTATTTTTTACAATCTATACAGCATATATGTGTAGGTAGTTATTTATTTATGCATTTATTTCTACGTCTGGCAGGATTGGTCCTCAATTTAAACGAGGTGCTTCCACAAAACTAGATTAGATTAGACTAGATTTAATTTATTGGTCCCCTTTGGGAAATTCATTACCACCCACTGTACCGGGGAGAAGATAGCAGGTATTACATTACAATGACTGCAGAAAGACAAACATATATATGACAGTGTGAGACAATGATGGTAGGCTGATTGAAGGGGGTTAACAGCGCCTGTTTAGGAGGGTGACGCCACAGAGGGGGATCGGGCTTCTTCTGAGGCGGGCGCTCCTGAATCGTATTTTTGTGTGTCTCCGTATCTGCGCCCTGGTGTAGATTGATTCAAATGAATCAAGTGCAATAGCACCTCCACTACACTAGGGAGCAGTGGCTCTCTCATTGGCAGTGTTTTGATAACATTGGAACTTCATACCATATACACAGTGCTACCTCTACTTACAAATGTCTCTACATACGAAGGTTTCAGGTTACAAAGTACCTGAACGGGAAAATATTGCCACGAGTTACAAAGGCAGGTCAGGATACAAAGTCGTTAAACATTACAGTGCACACTGCCATTCGCTGCTCCCAGAGTTCTCCCTGGCATGAATCCCAACATGCTCTTCGTGTTCCCTTCCCGCTCTATAAACAGTCTACTGTATGATACCACTATCATTCACAATGGACCCCACGAAAACCATGCAGAAAAGTGGACAAGGAGAAAAGAAGAGGAAGAGACTTTTTCTGGCCATCGAAACAAAGCAAGGGGTAATAGAAAGATGTGAGAACACACACTGACGTGCAGGAGGAGTTCAGACACGACAAGGAGGAGGACGCAGCCATCATTCTATCAGCCCAAATGAAAGACATCTTTGCAAAATTCAGTGAAGTCTCGGAATTTGTGGAAAGGAATCATCCGGAAAAAATTTTCACAGGTCTGGCTATCGCTCGTTATCATCTGCCTCTTGCATTTCCGACGGATTGTCAAAGGCCAGGAATTGCAGATGTCATTTGATCAGTTTTTCAAGAAGGCGAGGGAAAAAAAACAAACAAAGAGGCCAGACATTATTTCTTTTACTTTTTGTTTTTTTACACTCTCTTGTTTAATATTTATTGTGCGGTAATCTAATCTAACATGTATTTGTTTCATGTTCTGATGCTCTTTTATGATGTATTAAAAAAAATATATACTTTTGCAGGGCTTGGTACGGATTAGCGCATTTACATTGAAAAGGCGTCTCTACTTACAAATGTTTCAGGTTACAAAGCGAGTACCCGAATTGGTTACGCATTGAGTATGAAGTGGAGACACGAAGAGGAGCGGACCTTCGTGAAAAAATTAATGACAAACTTCATGGGCGGGCGCGAGAGGATTTCTTCTTCCAAGGGGGCGCGTGACAGAAAATAATTGCGAAGCTTGGTGTGGTGCAACTCGTTCCACTTGACATTATTTTAAATGACAGGACATTTTTTTTCGCGTGTGTCCATTAAAATTTGGACGAGCGCCTCAGGTGATTCGTCGATTAACACGCCATCGTTAGCACATGCTCCTTAATGAGCGAGCGCCGCTTAACAAGCCTGTTAATTAAGAGGCGTCCACGACCCAGCAGCCTTTGCGTCACCTTCGCCGCGTTTGTATATTAATTGCTGCGTCGCCATAGTGACGAGCGATTAATTAAGACATGCGCCCGAGCGAGCGAGCGAGTGCTGCCCCCTGTGGGCTGTGTTTACGGGCCGTTTAACGACTCGTTGTTCGGCTCTATGAACAGGCTTTTGGGAGTGAGCATCAGGAGGCGGCTCCTTACCAATCAAAGGTCGGTTCCTTCCTCGTGATTGGTCGATATCTTTTTTTTCTTCTGATGTTTCATTTTTCCTTGCTTTTTACTACTTACTTTTTAATTGTTATTTTTTCATTATTTATTTATTTATTTTCTTCTTTTATCTATTTTTTCTTGCATTTACACTTCTTTTTCCCTCTTATTTTTGTTCTTTTTTTCTCTCTCGCTTCTATTTTTTTCATTTATTTCTTCATTTGTTTTTTCCTAGCTTTTTACTTGTTTTTCTTGCTTTTCTATCGTTTGCTTTTTCCTTTATTTTTCTTCTTTGTTTATTTATCCTGGCTTTCAACTTCTTTTTTGCCTTTTTTTCTATTTCATCTCTTCTTTTCTTTTTTCTTTCTAATTTGTTTTTTACCTACTTTTAACTTCTTTTTCCTTGTTTTTTCCTTTTTTATTTTATTTTATTCTGCTTTTGTTTTCACTTCTTTTCATTTCTTTTTTCTTGCTTTTTTCATTTTTTGGGTTCTTTTCCTATTTTTCTTTCTTTGTTTTCCCTTTCCTTGCTTTTCACTATTCTTCTCCTTCCTTTTTTCTCTTACTATTTTCTTCCTTGGTTTATTTCCACACCTTTTACGTTTTTCTTGGTATTTTTAAAACCTATTTTTCCTTTTTATCTTTTTTTTTATTTTTTGTTTATTTTTTCCTAGCCTTTGACTTATTTTTTTCTCGTTCTATAATTTATTTTGGTTTTCTTTTTCCTCTCTTTTTTCCCAATTTTATTGCTTTGGAAAGGTCTTTTTTCTCTTTGTTTTCCTTTTTATTTCATTAATTCAACTTGTATGTATATATAGTTTAACTTTAAAGTGGTTTTGCGCATAGTGTCATATAATAATTGGTCATATATGGATGGCAGCGAATAAAAAGGGGTCATTTAGGAGCAGAGAGAGCCGTCTCTTTTTGCGAGGCGAGTGGGAAAAAAAGAGCCGGAATTCCCATCACTAATCACTTGGGTGCGCTGACAGTGACGGATGGTCCTTAAGGAGGGGGCGTCGATGGGCGGTGGGCGTCAACGGCTCCCCCGCTCCGGCCACGCTGACGTGCGCCGCTAGTGATCTCGCCCATTAATAACGGCGTCGGCGGGGGTCAGGCGTCGCGGACGTTGTCGGGCCTGTCGGGCCCGCTGTCGGGTGCTCGTCGCCGGCGTGCGGCCGCAGTCACGCCGTGTGATCTTTAATCAAGTCGGCGGCAGCGCCCGCTAATGAAAAGATGGCGCCCAAATTGGAGGCGTGCGCTCGCCGATGCGTGCAGGAGCGGCTGACGACCCATCTGTGGCTTCTTGCGACCCTGGGGAGGTGATGCAGAGGGAGGGGATGCAGAGGGTGCTGAGCATCCTCCAGACACCCAATCCCCCCACTCCTCCAACCCACTGATTGCTCTTTTAGCCGCACCATAACATCTGCTGCCTCTTCTTGCTTTGTAGTTTTTGCAATCGAGGCAAAGTGTTTTTTTCCGGTCGCGAGTTAAACCCCAAAGTTTTTTTCTCTCCAAACAATCGATTGATCGATTGATTTCAAAACTCAAAATTCAAAAATCGGTTTGAAATTCAAGTTTGACGATGGGGTTATGGCCTCTGAATAGAATAAAATAGAATAGAACCAAATATAACTGAGTATAATTGAAAGGAATAGAGTCAAATATAATAGAACAGAATAGAACCAAATAGAAGTGAATAGAATTGAAAAAAAATAGAGAAGAATGGAATAGAACACAACAGAATTAAATCCAATACAATAGAACAAAATAGAACAGAACAGAACAAAACGGTACAGGACGGTATCGAATAAAATAGAATAGAATAGAAATGAACAGAATGGAGTAAAATGGAATAGAACCAAATATAGAGTAGAATGTAAAAGAACCAAATAGAACCAAATAGAAATTAATAGAATTGAATAAAATAGAGAAGAATACAATAGAACACAACACAACAGAATCGAATCCAAAGAATAGAACAAAATAGAACAGAACAGAACAAAACGGTACAGGACGGTATAGAATAAAATAGAATAGAATAGAAATGAACAGAATGGAGTAAAATGGAATAGAACCAAATATAGAGTAGAATGTAATAGAACCAAATAGAACCAAATAGAAATGAATAGAATTGAATAAAATAGAGAAGAATACAATAGAACACAACACAACAGAATCGAATCCAAAGAATAGAACAAAATAGAACAGAACAAAACAGTACAGTACAGTATAGAATAGAATAGAATGGAAAATAAATGTACAGAATGGAATGGAACAGAAAAGAACAGAATAGAACTGCATAAAATAGAGAAGAATGTAATAGAACCAAATATAACAGAATAGAATAGAATAGAATAGAATAGAAATGAACACAATGGAATGGAACAGAATGGAATGGAACAGAATAGAATAGAATAGAACCAAATATAACGGAATAGAATAGATTAGAATAGAATGGAATAGAATGGAACAGAATCAAATAGAACCCAATGTAACTGAATAGAATAGAATAGAATAGAACTGCATAAAATCAAGAAGAATGGAATAAAACCAAATATAACAGAATAGAATAAAATATAAATAAACAGAATGGAATGGAACGGAATAGAATAGAACCAAATATAACGGAATAGAATAGAATAGAATAGAATGGAATGGAACAGACTTGAATATAAAAGAATAGAATGGAACAGTATAGAATAGAACCAAATATAACTGAATAGAATAGAATAGAAATGAACAGAATAGAATAGAACTGAATAGAATAGAATAGAACAGAATAAAATAGAGATGAATGGAATAGAACATAACTGAACAGAACACAAAGGAACACAACAGAATCCAATCCAAAATAATAGAAAAGTACAAAACAATACAGAACAGTACAGGACGGTATAGAATAAAATAGAATAGAATAAAATAGAATAGAATAGAAATGAACAGAATGGAATAGAATAGAACCAAATATAACTGAATAGAACCAAATAGAACTAAAAGGAATTTAATATAATAGAGTAGAATGTAGCACGGCGGCGCAGTGGTTAGCGCTTGTGCGGCACAGTTCATGTCATGGGAACCTGTCGTGGGTTCAAATCCAGCTCCGGACTTCCTGTGCGGAGTTTGTATGTTCTCCCCGTGCTTGCGTGGGTTTCCTCCGGGCACTCCGGTTTCCTCCCACGTTCCAAAAACATGCATTTCAGGTGAATTGGCCGGTCCAAATTGTCCCTAGGTGTGAATGAGTGAATGGGTTGTTTGTCCCTGTGTGCCCTGCGATTGGCTGGCAACCAGTTCAGGGTGTCCCCTGCCCCCCCGCGACCCTAATGAGGATAAGCGGTACGGCTAATGAGATGAGATGAGATGAGTAGAATGTAATAGAACTGTGTAGAACCAAATAGAAGTGAATAGATTTGAATAAAATAGAGACGAATAGAATCGAACAGAACACAACAGAACACAATAGAATCAAATCCAATAGAATAGAACAAAATAAAACAGAACAGAACAAACCAGTACAGTTACAGTACAGTATAGAATAGAATAAAATAGAATAGGGGCCGCACGGCAGTACAGTGGTTAGCGCGTGTGCGGCACAGTTCTGAAGTCATGAGATCGAACCTTCCTGTGTGGAGTTTGCATGTTCTCCCAGTGTTTGCGTGGTTTTCCTCTGGGCACTCCGGTTTCCTCCCACATTGCAAAAACATGCATGTCAGGTTAATTGGCTAGTTGAAATTGTCATTGGTACGTGTATGGGCGAGTGGATGGTTGTGTGATACATGTAGTAAAAACATATTCAGTAATTATTTGGGAAATGCATATTCATAAAAAGAAAATGCATATTAAAACTAGTAGCCTTTACTCAGTAAATTAGTCCTCCGCTTCAAAATAGTTGATGACCAATGAAATATGATATACCGCGCGGTTACTGTCATTGGTTTTCCAGTCACCTGTCAAAAGTCAATACTAACAGGCAAAATACGACTATAAATAGCATGAGTCTCCTTCAAGGTGACCTTGGAAATTCAAAAGTTGGATGCAAATGAGCCCGCCGGCAGAAAACGCTGAAAACCTTTCAAGTGTTTTCAAATCCAATTGGCAAACTAATGACAACCGCCCGACGGCGGCTAATCCCGCCACTGCGCTCTGTATGTCATTAGCGGGAGGCGGAGCTTCACTTAATCACATTGCGCCCGACTAATTGACTTAAAAGCGCCGATGCTAAATGTCCGCTGATACTAGCTTGTCGGTCCCTGGCCAACGTCCTTCAGGGGGAGTCTTTCGGTTCCAGTCAACCGCTACGCTAGCATCATTTTAATGCTAATATTTTTGAGGTTACAAACGCCACTTAGCGATTTTAGATTTTCACGAAAACCACAAAAGCTCGTTCTATATTTTTCACACCACAGACGCTGCCCTACTTACGAACGATTGTTCGTAAGTTGTTCTTGTTCATTGTTGCTTCAGTGCTATATTTTGTATGTTTAAGGTTTATAAAAGTAACCTATATTGTCTTGTACTAAAAAAATAAACATTTCATAAATTATAAAGATAAATAAAGTTGAGTTCAACTCACTTTTGGAAGATGCGCTTCAAGAGTTGGGCAACTTCCTCCCCCGTGGTAAAAAGTGGAAATAATACAGCTATACAACGAAAAAAAAAATCTACTTTCGAAATACAACAAAAGTACTACAGAAGGTACTACAGAAATACTACTCCTCCGAGGTAAAAGATCTGACCATTTTCTCAACTTTCTGATTTGGAAATATTACAAACAGAGATAGTACAAAAAAAATTATAATAATAATACTACAGTCATACTGTACTACAAAAATTCTATGATCATAAAAGTACTGTAATAATACGAAAATACTACAGAAATACTATAGATAAACAACAAAAACATCTACTGTCGTGATACAACAAAAGTACTACAGAAAGTACAACAGAAATACTAGTCCTCCGTGGTAAAAAGTGGGCGAAAAAGAGCGATCTCACCATTTTCTCAACTTTCTTTTTTGGAAATACTACAAACGACAACAGTTGTAGTACAAAAAGAAATAAATTAAATAATACTACAGTCATACTGTACTACAAAAATACTATGATCATAAAACTACTGTAATAATACAAAAAGACTACGGAAATACTACAGATTTACAACAACAAAAATCTACTTTTGAGATATAACAAAAGTACTACAGAAAGTACTACAGTAATACCAACCAAGTAAAAGATCTGACCATTTTCTCAACTTTCTTATTTGGAAGTATTTCAAACTACAACAGAAATAGTACAACAGCGAAAAAAGAAAAACAGTTGCTGCAAGGCAGTTCTTCTCAAACAGTGGGGTGCGAGGCTCTGTCAAGGGGGGCACGTTTGACCTCAGGTAGTCTTTTTTTAACTGTACTAGAATAAAGTACAATTGCACCTCCACTACAGGTTTTCTTCTTCTTAGGTGGGGCATGACAAAAAATAATTGAAAAGCCCTGCTGTATGTGCTTGAAACACTAACGCAGGGGTCGGGAACCTTTCTGACAGAAAGAGCTATAATAGCAAAAAAAAAAATATATATATATATATATATACTATATCATATTTTAAGACAAATTTCAGTAAAACTGCCAATAACTGACGGAAATATATACAATTTTTCAGCCTATTTTCATTCATCTGTGTAAGATGACTTGAGCAAATTTTTGAAATAAGAACATCAACAATTATACCACTTTAAGCGTGTCTCCCCCCTGCAATTACTCAAGATGGTTGAGGCTCATTTTGACCTCCATTCTTTTCATAAATAATGGATTCAAAACAAGGTGAAAGCAGAGTTCTTTTGTAGAAATGTCACCAAATACTGCAAACGAGGATACAGACGTATTTACCTTCGATGCAGAAGGCACCGGGCAGAGAGAAGTGCGCTGTGCCCACCCTGATCAAATTTGTGTGCGTGGCTGGTGTTTCTGGCTGTTTACATTTTCTTCTGTGGTTTTTCATCTTTAAGTGTCTCAACAGTAAACATACATTATTTAACAAGCTTCCGTATAAAGGATAGCTCTTTATATGCCGGACTGAATTATCCATCACATTAGCTCTACGTCTGCTACGTATGAACTGAAAATCGACTTTGTGCTTATCGGAATTGGAACGCCAACCATATGTACTGTCGGGTATTAAATATTAAAATTTATCGTTTACCAAATTGCTCGAATTAGTTATCTGACTCCATTAACCCAACACCACCTACATTCACCCAACAATGCGCGCTCGTTTCTTGATGGAAAAGATGGATAAGAAAAGCCGACATTTTCACACCGGGGCAGATTTAATTTATTTAACTATTTAACTAAGTGAACTCCATAGAATATGGCTGAATTAGTGTCGTCAGAGTCTCTGGGAAGCCTCCTCTCTCTCGTTCTCTCGCTTCTCCTCTCGGCCAACATCTTTCTGCAAGATGGTGTGCCGGCTCCTCCCTTGGGCGTGCCAATGAAGCCCAACCTGAGCGTGGCGATGTCTGGAACACTCAAAAACAACACAGAGCGTTTCTACGTCATCAGGGCCTTGTTCTCAAAACATCGCCTGCCGTCCTCCGTCAGAGTCCTGTTATCAAAATTCCCTAGTCAAATTATTCTGCATTTGGAACGGCGTGACCTGACATTGAACTGTAGCCTACTCGGTGAAAATCTTCATTGCACTCAATAAATGTAACTTGTATTCAATCGTATAAAATCCTTTATAGGCAAACGTATAAAATCCTTCAACTCATGAAAAGCGTCCTATAGGGTCTGACCCCTGTCTTTCAGCAAAACTTGAATGTTTTGCCTTTTTTTTAGGAAAAAAAAAAGTAAGAAATACCGACGGCCCAGTGACATTGATGTCAAGTGCGGCTAAAGCGCAATTAGCGTCTATTAGCCTCAATTAGCAGCGTCGTCACGGCGACGGGTGCGCCACTTTGTCTTCTTGACCCGTTTTGTAAACATAGTCCCATCGCGACCGGTCCCCTCCATTGTCAGGACTGCAAAGACCACCGGGGACCGCCGGGACCATCTGCCTTAACTCCTGCCCCGGCTTCCTTTAACTAAGCCGACGCCCACTTTTTCTTGTTTTTTTTTAACTCGCCCGGGGCCATCTGTGATCGTTCTTTTGTTCAGGCAGCTGCGAAGGCAGCCCCTCCTATAACACACAATCGGACTGCACCATTCAAACGCACGCAACCTGTAAGCAGCACTCATTTATTCATTGCCTTTTTGGAGTTATGACCTCTGAACCCCGACACCCTCTTAACCGGTTACCCCCGCCAAACGGCACTGCCGACATTGTGTCGTCTTGTAACCATGGCGACACATCATCAACAAGTTCCAAACCTTTCATAATAAAAGCGGGGAACGAGAAGTTCGGAAGTCGATTTAAGAATAAGAGCTGCGGGCGTAAACTCGTCAAATGGATTGTTGTTTTTGTTAAAGCAGGGGTTGGACAACCGCGGCGAGCGGGCCATTGGCGGCCCGTCAAGGTTATTTATCCGGCCAGCCAAATACAAATGCAAAAAAGATCATATTTATAGAACGGTAAATAAAATATTACTAATAAAATATAGTTTTGGTGCAACCGTCATCCCCAGTGTCCTTAATATGTACTGCACTTTTTCCTCTCTTGTCTTCCTCTCTCGTTCTTTCTTTCTTTCTCATTTTTTTCTATCTCTCTCCATCTCCCTTTTCTATCTCTCTTTCTTCTTTTTATTTTTTTCTTATTTCTTACACGCTCTCTTTCTTTATTTCTTATTTCCACTCTTTTCCTCGTTTTTACCCTCTCTGTTTTTCTATGTTTCTCTCTCCCTTTTCTCTTTATCCCTCTTTCTTTCATTCTTTCTTACACTGCTCATTTTCTCTTTTTTTCTCTCTCTCTTTCTTTGATCCTTCTACTGTATTTTCTATTTTTCTTCCTCTCTTTTTATCTTTCCTCCCACCTTTTTTATTTTTTCCCTTCTTCCTTTTTTATTTGTTCCTTCCTTTTTTATTTATTTCTGTCATTCTTTTTTCCTTTTTTCTTTTTCACTTTTTTCTCTCTATTTCTTTCTTTCTCTTTCTTTCTTTCACTGTTTGCTCTTCTTTCTTACTCTCTCTGTTTCTCTCTTTTGTTGTCTAGTTTTTCACAAGGAGCCGATTTAATTTTATTAACAATTTAACTAAGTGTACTCCATCAAAAATGGCCAAATTAGTGTCGTTGGCGTCTGTCCTTTAGCTCTCTCCTGTTGGCCATCTTCTCCCAGCATAATGGCGTGCAAACTCCTCCCACGGGCGTGCCAAGGAAGCCCCCCCTGGGCTTCACCATCTCGTCGAAGAGCATCGCGATGTCTGGAATACTCAAAACAACACCGAGTGTTTCTACGTCATCAGGGCCTTTCTGCGTCTGGATGTTCTGATTATCTTATCAGCCTTACGTCCCGTTCCCGCCGTTCCTGTAAACAACGTTTTCCACCAGGGTGTCCTGACATCGCACCACAGCCCAGCCAGTGAATATCTTTTGCATTAAATGTAATTTGTATTTGATCGTATAAAATCCTTTATAGTCAAATGTATAAAATCCTTCAATACCCAAGACACACCACAGAAAATGGTGCTGAGTGGTTAAGGGAACCAACCAACCAATTAGTAATTGTATTGGATTACATTTTTAGAGTAATCCTCCTGACCCTTCAAATCGTATATGTTATTCAATATGGGGATTGAAGGCAAAAGTTATTCTGATGTCTCGCTCTTTTCCGGGACCAGACCGAGTATACGGACTTTGAAAACATAGAGCTGGAGAGAAGCAATGCAGTTGAGGACATTGGGTACATAAAAATAAAATCAGAGTGCACTCAGGACCAGTCGATGGGAAGTGCGTCTCCCACCAAAAGCCATGCAAAAATGTTTCTCCCCCTGTCTTATAGGAAAGTGGTGTGGATTTGCATCGTGGAACGTGAAACTATTACAGGCATCCCTGGGATCTCTGATTACAAGGAAATGAAAGGATTCTTCCCTCTACAAGATTTAGTCCAGCACATTCCTGAGACGTCAAAGGTTGTGTGATAAGAGCGGAAGACCGTTGCTGGGATAGTACTGATAAGAAAGGATACTGCAAGTAAATGAAATATGTGGACAAACATGATGTGCATGTTGAAGGATTTTATACATTTTACTATAAAGGATTTTATCGATTAAATACAAGTTACATTTATCGAGTGCGATGAAGATTTTCACCGGGTAGGCTGAAGTTCAATGACAGGTCACGCTGATCCGAATGCAGAATGTTTTGGCTGGAGAATTTTGATAACAGGACTCTGATGGGGGGACGGCAGTTTCTCCAGACATCGAGGCGAGGGGGTGGACCACACGTGGGGGTTTTCCTGGCACGCCCATGGGAGAAGCCGACACACCAGCTTGCGTAAAAAGAACGTGGGCAGAGGAAGAAAGGCAGAAGATCAAGAGAGGAGGCTTGACAGAGACTCAAGCGGCACTAATTCGGCCATATATTTGATGGAGTTCACTTAGCTAAATTATAATAGAAATTAAATCTGCCCCCGTGTGAAAATGTCGGTCTCTTGTCCATCTTTTCCCATCAAGAAACGAGCGCGCATTATTAGGTGAAAGAAGGTTGCGTTTGGTTAATGGAGTCGGATAACTCATTCGAACAATTTGGTAAACGGTACATTTTGATATTTATTTCCTAACAATTTACAACAACTAAATGAGTGATGTTATTATTAAAGTAATGCTGTGATGATTAATTAAAAAAAACCGCTATAGCTGGAAAACTATGGTGACAACATGCTCAGTGACCTATTTCAATAGTCTAACAGGAGCTAGAGTAAAAAGCCTGACAGACCAAATGTGGCCCGCGGGCCGAAGTTTTCCCGCAGCTGCTTCATAACATCTTTAACATTGGATGTGTGGGACTCCCATTTCCCCAGCTGCAGTATTGAGTCAGTTTTTTCTTTTTTTCAAGTAAACTTGGTAAAAATAAGCATGCTGAAGGATTTTATACATTTGACTATAAAGGATTTTATATGATTGAATACAAGTTACATTTATTGAGTTTAATGCGGTAGTTATTTACTGACTGTGCCTTTCAATTCAATGAGAATGAAAATTCAGGGCAGACATGAGTGGTGGAAGATGTTGTTTACAGAACGGGACGTACTGCTAATAAGATAATCAGCGCATCCAGACGGAGGACGGCGGGCGTTGTTTTGAGAACAAGGCCCCGATGACGTAGAAACGCTCGGTGTTGTTTTGAGTTTTCCAGACATCGCGACGCCCAGGGGGGCTTCCTTGGCACGCCTATGGGAGGAGTCGGCACGCCATTATGCGGGGAGAAGATGGTGACTAGGGGAGAGCTAAAGGACTTCAGAAGAGGGTTCCCCAGAGACTCCATCGACACTAATTCGGCCGTTTTCGATGGAGTACACTTGGTTAAATTGTTAATTAAATTAAATCTGCCCCCGTGTTAAAATGTCGGCTTTCTTGTTGATCTTTTCCCTCAAGAAACGAGCTCGCATAAATGATTGGGTTAATGTAGGTTGTGTTTGGTTGATGGAGTCAGATAACTAATTCCAACAATTTGGTAAACGATACATTTTGATATTTAATTCCCAACAATGGTTATCCTTCTCTAGACTTTGAGGCCTTTTTCCAGGTTAATACGTAGCTTGGCGCTCCACAAATAGCGCTCATGCAGAACCCTGTGGGACCCCATTTTTTCCCCCTGTGAGACCCCGTACGAAGAAGACCGCCGATGCAAATTGAAGTCAAATTTCCATGAAAGCTCCCAAATCCTCCTTTTAACGAATGGAAGTCATTTGATCCATTGATCCTGTAATACTGATGCCTGTCAGGAGCCTGGCCACACATTATCCTCACCCGTACGCACGCACTCAAGGCTCAAGACCATTTGCAGACTCAAGAACCAAGCGCTCCCAAAACACATGAAAACAAACACACGAACAACAAACCAAGCCGCAATTGTGAGAGCTGGAGCTGGCAGTTGTGAGCATGTAACTGTAAGCATGAAGCCATAAGCATTAAATTGTTAGTATTTAGTTAGTAGCATCGTTAGCAAAAAGGAGAAGCCTGTATGGACGGTTTAAAAAATCACAGCTATAGTAATAACATAGTAGTAACACTGTTATTACACTGTGTAATAGCGTTTTGAATGGGGCCCAATCAATTTGAATAGGCCCATTTAATTTAAATGGACCGATAACATATACCTGATAGTATGTAGCTGTTAGCATAACATAATTTAGCATGTATCCATTGGCAGGTGGCAGTTAGCATAACTTGTTAGCATTTAGAAATTTCATTTAGTTTCATTTCATTTCACCTTTTTTCTCTCTATGTCTCTCTCTCTTTTTTCCTTCTTTTTCTCTCTCATTCTCTCTCGTTATCTTTTTTCTTTCTTTCTCACTCTCTCCATTCTCTTTCTCTCTCATTTTTTCTCTCTCTCTTTGCCTTTCCTCCCTTTGCTATCTCTCTTTTATTTTATGTCCTTTTCTTTCTCTATATCACTCTGGTTTCTCTCTCTATCTCTTTCTAATGTTCTTTTACTTTTTTTCTCTATCTTGTTCTTTTCTTGTTTTCACTCTCTTGATTCTCTCTCTCTCTGTTCTGTCTCTTTTTCTCTCACCCTGTCTGTTTTAGCTCTTCCTTTGTCATTTTCTTTTTCTCATTTTTCAATATTTCTAACTTTCTTTCTCTCTCTTTTACTCTCTCTCATCCTCTCTCTTTCTCTTTCTCTTTGTCACTCTCTTGTTCTCTTCCTTGTTCTTTTCTTGTTTTCACTCTCTTGGTTCTCTTTCTCTCTGTTCTGTTTCTTTCTCTCACCCTATCTGTTTTAGCTCTCCCTTTCTGCTTTCCCTTCTCTCTTTTTTCAATAGTTCTTTTTTTTCTTCCTTCCTTTCTTTCTCTCCCTCTCCATTCTCCTTTTCTCTCATTTCTTCTCTCTCTCTCTGTTTTGTCTCTCTTTTTCTTTCTTTTTCTTTCTCTATGTCACTCTATTTTCTCTTTCCACCTCACTTTCTAATGTTCTATCGCTCTTACTCTCTTGTTCTCTTCCTTGATCTTTTCTTGTTTTCACTCTCTTGGTTCTCTTTCTCTCTGTTCTGTCTCTCTTTCTCTCACCCTTTCTGTTTTAACTCTCCCTTTCTGTTTTCCCTTCTCTCTTTGTTTTCTTTCTCGCTTTCTTTTTCTCTCCCCCCTCTCTCTCTTTTTCTCTTTCTCTCTCTCTTTCTTTCTCTCTCTCATTCTCTCTCTTTCCCTCATCTACTAGTATGAGTTTTTCTCCGACCATGTGGCCCCCGAGCTCAAATGAGTTTGTAACCCCTCTCAGGTTAAAAAAGGTTGCCGACCCCTTGCGCTACATAAGACAGCGACACCTAGTGGTCACATAATACACCGCGTCCCTTTAAATATCCAAACAATACTTTGTATACATGCATCTTCCCCAGACGATGCAGGCACATCTCCATCCTTCTTCTTGATAGTTAGACGGTTACCTTGACGACAAGCACCTGGAAATGAATGAATGAATGAAAACTTTATTCAAACATCACAATAAAAACAGAACAAAAACAATAACTTAACAACAAAATAATGTTACATAATATGTTCAAAAAGAAGAAGCAAATGCTTATAGTCCTACCACTTCTTCTTCCTCACCAAATATACCGTTCCAAAGCTTGACTCCACACACAGACACACACATACTTTTCCTGGTGGTTCTCACCTTTGGGATTATGAATTCACTACAGTTATAATTATGATAATTATTATAATTATTGTTAGGGAAAAAACTATTAAAAATGTATCGTTTACCAAATTGTTCGAATGAGTTATCTGACTCCATTGACCAAACACAAACTTCATTCTCCTAACAATGCATGCTCTTTTCTTAATTTAGGGAAAATATTGACAAGAGACAGGCATTTCCACACGGGGGCAGATTTATTTTCTTAAAGTATTTAACTACGTGAATTCCATCGAATTTAGCCGAATTATTGTCGAATTAGTCTAATTCGTCTTCGTCGAGCCTCCCTCTCATTCTCTGATCTGATCTCCTATCTCTCGTTCCGTCTTTTTTCTTTCGTCTTTTTCACACGCTGGGGCATTGGCTCCTCCCCCATGGGCGGGCTAGGAACTCCCCACGTCGCCACCTCGTCACGAAGGCCGCGCCCCCATGGGGCGGATATGGTGCCAGCTCCACCACCTCCTCGCCGAAAGGCGCCGCCATGTCTAAAAAAACTCACAACAAGAAAGCTTATCAGAACACTTCTCCAAACACTGTCTCCTTTTCCCGCCTCACAGGCCCCTCCGGCGTCAGCCCTTGTCCCCGTTCTTGTTGTTTTCCTGTAAACATCATTCTTGTCTAGGCTACAATGACCTCGCCCCACAGCTCAGCCAGTGAACATCTTTTGTATTCATATGTAATTTGTATTTGATTGTAAAAAATCCCTTATAGTCAAATAAATAAAATATAAAATTCTTCATTATAAAAGTTAGAATTTTTCTCTTTCCAAATGAATAATTTATGGATGTTTTCTGGCACTATGTTTTTGTTGATTTTAAATAGCAGCTGTGCAGTGAAGTGAGACGAAGCCAGGTATCGAACCGTACCGATACCTGCTTGCCCGTATCCTGCGTCGAACATCTGGAGAGGAGACCCCGGTCTTCGTCTTCTTCGACTCCATCTTCAGCTCGGTGACGCTAATGAGCCTTTGATGCTGTCCGGCAGCGACATCGCCCGCCTCTCCACTTTCGTCCTCTCGTCTTAAGCGGATTCACGCTCACGCACAGCAAAAGCTGCGAATGGGCGGGGCCACGGTGCCATGGTGATGATGATGCTGAAGGTGAGGCAATGGAAGTTCTCGCCCGTGTTTGTTTCAACAAGGTGGTCCTATTTCCCAGGGTGCATCGCTCTCCCTCCCAGGAAGTAGCGTGGCCGGCGACAGGAAGTAGTTGCGAGGTGACGGTGGCGAGGTCGTGAGTTCACCGGGTCAGGTGAAGGCATCGTTGGGCGGGGCTTATCGATCCTCGTGAGTGCAAGGTGCCAAAGGTCAAAGGTTAGAGTTCCCCCAAAGCTTTTAAGGCACCGGCGAACCGATCGGCGGATCGATACGGCCAGACCGCTATGATGTCATCAGTCGGGTGACCTCAGAATGCTAATGCTAATGCTAGCAAGTTGCTTGCTGAATTCTATGGCCTGGTTTCATCATCTCAGCGCCATCGTGTCTTTTTCTAAAACGGGATTGGTATTTTCTTTTTCTTTTTCCTCACTCTGTAGATTTTTCTCTTCTCTCTCTTGCTCTTTCTTTTTCCCCTCTAATTTTCCATTTCTTCGTCCTTTCTCTCTTTTTCTTATTTCTCTCTTTCTCTCGCTTTTTCTTCTCTGTGTCATTCTTGCCACGCCTCTCTCTATCTTCTCTTTGTTACTCCCACCTCTCTTTTTTTCTTTTTTCCCTCTCTCCCTGTCGTTGTTGATTGCTTTCTCTCTTTGTTTCTTTCTCTCTTTTTATGTCTCTTTTTCTTTCCTTCTTTCTTCCTCTCTCTTTTGATTTCTCTATCTTTCTTTATTTCTTTCCTTCTTTTTCTCTTTCTCTCTCCCTCTCGTTGTTGCTTTATTTGTCTCTTAATTTCTTTCTCTCTTTTGTATCTGTCTTTTTCTCTCCCTCTCTTCCTCTTTCTTTTGCTTTCTCCATCTTTCTTTATTTTTCTCTTTCTCTCTCCCTCACGTTGTTGCTTTATTTCTCTCTTTATTTCTTTCTCTCTTTTGTATCTGTCTTTTTCTCTCTCCTCTCTTCCTCTCTCTTTTGCTTTTTCTATCTTTCTTTCTTTCTTTTTCTCTCTCCCTCTCGTTGTTACTTTCTTTCTCTCTTTGTTTCTTTCTCTCTTTCTCTCTCTCTCTCTCTCTCTCTCTCTTGTTTCCTCTCTCTTTCATTCTTTCCTTCTTTTTCTTTCTTTCTTTCACTTCTTTCTTTCTTTCTCTCTCTTATATTTTCTCTCTATTTTTATCTCTCCATTCCTCTCTCTTTCTTAATCTCTTTTTTTCCCCTCTCTTTATTTCTGTCTTTCTACCCTTTTTCTCGTTCTCTCTCTTACTTGCTCTCTCACTTTCTTTCTCTTTTCTCTCTCTCTCTCTCTCTTGATTTGTCCTCCCTCTCTTTTTTCCTTGTTTAATACTGGTTTGGCCTCAGTGAGAGTTATTATTTTCTACCATGTGAGCTAAATTTGAGTGGATACCCGGGTTGATATTTAGTAAAAAAAACAAAAAGAAAAAGAGAACAAAGATGAGCCACCCCAAAAAAATCAATACCTCCATAGCTTACATTCTGTACTTAGTAGCCAGAATCTGATCTGCTGACCCGAGGCACGGGACGGGAGCTCAAAGAGAAAGGAGCTCAAAGAGGTCAAACGGGACCGTTGAGAGATTTGAAAACAAGGATTCTCAAAGAGGAGTTGCTTTCCTCCACTCCGGACAAAATCCGCTTCAATCAAAACAGGTTTCTCTCAAAGACACGTGCGGTAAATTTTATTTTGGCCGCACACAGTACAGCGTAAGTGTTTTAAAATTTCCGGGCATCAGATTCATGTGCCTTTTTTTTAAGCGAAACCTATCATTTTGTCTGAATTGATGTAAAGGTTACAAAGTACCTGAAGGGGAAAATATTCCTTCAAGTTACAAAGGCGTTTCAGGATACAAAGTCAGAAAACACAGTACGGTACGCGCTGCCATTTGCCACTCCCAGAGTTCTACCTGGCAACCCGGTGATTATGCGTGAAGCCCAGCATGCTCTTCGTGTCCCCTTCCCGCTTTGTAAACCGTCTACTCATTTTAACTCTGGGCCACACGATAGAACAAACATTCTGTCAGGGGCCGGACTAGTAGATTAAAGAGAAAGAAAAAGAGGGATCAAGAAATAAGAGAAAGAGGGAGGGAAAAGAAGAGAGAGGGCGGGACAAAGAAAGAGACAGTGGGAGAGACAGGGAGAAACAAAAGAGATAAAAAGAGAAGTCATAAGAGAGGGGGAAAGAAAGGGAGAGGAAGAAAGAAATCCAAAGAGAAATAGAAAGACAGAAGGGGAGAAAAGAGAAAAGAGAAAAGAAAGCCCAAAGGGTAGGAAGAGAGAGAGAAAAGAGAGAAAAGGAAAAAATGAAGTTAGAGCAAAAGAAGTTAAAAAGACACAGAGAGAGAAAGAGACAAAGAGCAACAAATGAAGAGAAAAAGAGAGACACAGAGAGTGAAGGAGACAGAGATGGAGAGTGGGAGAAAAGGTGTGGAAGAGAGAGAGAAAGAGAGAGAGACAGACCAAGAGACAGAGAGAAATAAATATAAGTAGTGTCTTTGTGAGAGGCACCTGGCTTTGGCAACATCAAGTTGACATATTTCAACCTGCAGCTTGGTTTTTTTCTTGTGCTTCTCTGAATGAAGCACAAGAAAAAAACGTTTTATTCTTTCTTTTCCCCCCCTCTTCCTTTTTTCTTCTTCCTTTTATTTTCTTTGATCATTCTACTCATTTTCTTGTTTTTCTTTTTCCCCTTTTCCTTTTTTTCGTCCTCCTTTTATTCCATTTTAGCATTTTACTTGTTTATGAGTTTTTCTTCCCTTACCCCTTTTTTCCTTTTATTTCCTTTTTACTTGTTTACATGCTTTTCTTTCTTTTGCTTTTCCCCTTTCTTCTTACTTTTGATTCCCTTTATCTTTTTACTCGTTTACATGTTTTTCCTTCTTCATGCGGACTATTTACAATTTCTTTTTCCTCTTTTCCTTTTTTCTACTTCCTTTTATTTCCTTTTATTTTTTACTTGTTTTCATGCTTTTCTTTTTTTTCCCCCTTTCCCCTTTTTCTTCTTCCCTTTTTCCTTTTATCTTTTTACTTGTTTCCGTGTTTTTCTTATTTTCTCCCTATTTCCTTTTATCTTCTACCTTGTATTTCCTTTTATCTTTTGACTCGTTTTCATGTTTTCCTTTCATTTTCCTCTTTTCTCTTTTTTTGTTGTCCTTTTATCTTTTTATTTGTTTTGTGTTTTCTCTCTCTTCTCTGTTTTTCTTTCTTGTTCTTTCCTTTTTCATTCTTCCTTTTATCTTTCAATTTGTTTTCGTGTTTTCCCTCTTTTCCCTGTTTTTCTTTCTTTTTCTTTCCATTCTGTCTTTTTCATATTTGGGTTTTTCGTTCTCTGTGAATGGCTAAGCTAAAAAAGAGTAGGGCAATATAATGTTGTGTTTGTCGTCACTTTGAGTGTTTGTCATTGTCCTTCCTGTGCATTTATCACTCGTTTTCGGTTGCACGATGGCATACAGGGACATCTAGTGGTCAAATATTACACATCGTACCTTGAACTCATGGGCGGCGAAATGTCGCAGGTTCGATTCCCAGCTACCCCGAGTTGAATGTTAAAGTGTCCTTGGGCGAGACGCTGAACCCCTAATCCACAGGTGCCAAACAGGCTGCTCGCGGGCCAGATCAGGCCTGCTAAGGGATTGAATCAGCCCCGCGAGACAACACTCAGAGAAGCGCAAGAGAAAAACAAGCTGCAGGTTGAAATATGTCCACTTGATGTTGCCAAACCCAGGTGCCGCTCACAAAGACGATGTACTCTCTCTCTGTCTCTCTGTGTCTCTCTGTCTCTCTCTCTCTCTCTCTCTCTCTGTCTCTCTCTGTTTCTGTGTCTCTCTGTGTCTCACTGTGTCTGTGTCTCTCTGTATCTCTCTGTCTCTGTCTCTCCCTCTCTTTGTCTCTCTTTGTCTCTTTCTCTCTTTCTCCCATTTTACCTTTTTCTCCTTCTCTTTTTATCTCCTTTTCTATTTCTATCCTTCTATTTCTCTTTGGATTTCTTTCTTTCTCTCTTTCCCCCTCACTTACTATTTTTTTATCTCTTGTTTCTCACGTTCTCTCTCTTTCTCTCTCTCTATTTCTCTCCGTCTCTCTTTCTTTATCCCACCCTCTCTCTTTTTCACTCTTTCGCTTTCTCTTATTTCTTTCTCTCTCTTTTTCTTTCTCTCTAATCTACTAGTCCGGCCCCCGAGAGACTGTTTGTTCTATCGTGTGGCCACTGAGTTAAAATGAGTTTGACACCCCTGCCCTATTTCCTCCGATAGCCAGTTAGTCCCCTTGCATGGCTTTTAGGGACGTGATTGTGTGTGTGTGAATGGGTAAGTGTGAAGCGCAGTGTAAAGCTCTTTGGGAGGGCTTCAGTGACTTGAAAAGCGCTGTATAAATGCAGACCATTTAACACAATATTAGCATTAGCATGTGTCATAAATGGACTTCGAGATGAGGTTTAAGGGGCATGCCCGCTGTTATTTACCGCACACGTTCACGCAGCAGCCCCGGGGTGTGTTTGATTTTCATTTATCAGAGGCCTTTCCATATTACGCCTTTAATGGCGCGCGCCGTATTTGCATAGAGATGAATTAGGGCGCGGCGCCTTGACGTGACTTTTAAAAGATGATTGAGGGCGTTATTACGGCCACGCTAACAGGTTATTGTAGTGCGCCGCCTAACGCTCATAGCGGTGCGCACAAAAGACTGAGCTGACCTTTCATTACTTAGCACCGCCCCCCGCTGTCCATCCGTCATCCGGCGGGCCGCGACCGCCAACGTCGCGAACGCCTCCGACGCCGCCGATGCCATCCATCACTTTCGCGGGCCGCGGGGGAGGAGGAGGAGAAAGGGGGCGGGGCCAAGTCACACGTGACAAGGGGGACACAAAAGCGACAATGAAGGCAGATAAGCGTCGGGGAACGCCCCGCCCCTCCCCCAAACACCTCCCCCCGCGCCTCCTCCCCGCCAATGGCCAACAGGTGCCCTCCCTGTTTGCCAACCGTCTTTCAAACACGACACCACAAATAAATATTCGAAAAACAATTTCTTTTTTAATTTGGTAATAAAAATCATATATATCTTGTGTGATGCGTCAAAATTGTATTTTTTCTACACTTTTAAAAATAAAAGTCACGCACACGATGGTTAGTTTTCCCGCCATAATGTCCCTATTTCATCATTGAGTCGGCATTTTGCTTTTGTTTTATAGCAGGGGTCTACAAACTTGATTGAGTCGGGGGCCGCTAAAGCTAGGGTCCGGGTGAGGTTGGGGGCACTTTTTTTCACAAAAAAAGCGCTGATAAAAACAGTCCACTTTTCTTAAAGGGACAGTGTTTGATATTTGTCCACTACGTGTCGCTGTAATGTGTAGTGCAAGCAAAAATGAGTCCGTCTACAAACTACAGAGACTGAAAGTGAGTAAAAAGACCCTTTTTTATTTCAATGTTTACCCAGCCTTTCTCAAAGGAAAACATAAAGAAGGGAAAACGGAAGAAAAAGAGGCCAAAATAGAAAAAAGGGAAGAAAAAAGGAGAGTGGAGGAAAATAAATTTGTTTTCATTTTTCTCTCTTCTTGTTTATGTACTTTCTTTTTTTGCCTTTTCTATTTTCCTATTTCTCTTTTTTTCATAAGTAATAAGATGTGTTTCTGTCAATTTGAGTCATTGATTTTGTCTTCTTCCGTTGTGCTTTTAGCACTAGTTTACAGTGGGAGAATTCAGCGACATCTAGTGGGAAAAAAATACACACTATCCCTTTAACTTCATAATAAGGAGGGGGCCTCAAACTAATATATTGGGCATACGCGGGCCGTAGGTTTTAGACCCCTGTTTGAGAGTATTATTATCAGTATTTTGTCCGCCTCTCCACCCAAATTTACGCAAAATCAAAGTACTTCATTTCTGATCTTTTCATGCCAATATTTTCTTTAAAGGACCGTGTATATTATCTAGTGCCTTCTATTGCTTAAAAAAATGTTTCATTAAAGATAAAAAGTATTTATTCAACTAGTAAGAATAAACACATGAATTATCATAAACGTGCTTTTTTTACATACACATAGGTTTTTGCTAAAGGTATCCCTTAAAAATAAAAGACAAACGTTCTTTTATTAATTTATGTTTCCTTGCTTTTCTGTAATCTTTTTTTCACTTTGTCCTTTTTTTCTTTCTAATTTCCCCTTGTTTTTTTTATATTTTTTACATTTGTCTTGCTTTTTTCCCCTCACTTTTTCTTCTTCTTTTTCTTTTCTTTTTTTCCTTTCCTTTCTTATTTTTCTTTTTCCCTCCTTTACTTTTTTCCTTTTTCCTCACCTTTTTTCATTCATTTCTCTTTTCCTTATTTTATTATTTTCTTGTTTTTTTTTATTTTATGTTTTCTTTCTTTTTCCATTACCCTAACCCTAGCTCTAATCAGGCTAAACCTAACCCTAACCCAAACCCTAACCGGGCTAAACCTAACCCTAACCCTAGCCTTAACCCAAACCCTAACCAGGCTAAACCTAACCCTAACCCTAACCCTAACCCTAAAGCCTAACCTTAACCCTAACCCTAACCCTAAACCCTAACCCTAAACCTTACTAGGCTAACCCTAACCCTAAACACTAACCCTAAACCTTAACCATAAACACTAACCCTAAATCCTAACCCTAAACCCTAACCTTAACCAGCCTAACCCTAACCCCCTAGCCCTAACTCTAACCCTAAACCCTAACCCCTAATCCTCTAACACTAACCCTAACCCCTAAACCATAAACCCTAACCCCAACTCTTTAAAACATATCTCTACTTTCCTCTTGCTTTTTTTCTTCTTTTTTTCCTTTTATTTTTTTTCCCTTTCCTTTCTTACCGTGTTTTCTCCTTTTTTCCTTTTTACTCACCCTTTTTCTTTATTTTCTCATTTTTCTTTTCCTTCCTTTCTTTCTTCCTTTTTCGTTTATTTCTGTTTTCTTTCTTTTTCTATTTTTTTCTTTCGTTTTTTGCTTTTTCTTTTCTGTTTTCCCTGCAACTTGCATTCAGTAAAAACAATTTTTTATTAAATACTAGTCAAAAATACATGAACTAGCAGATTAATGTTTGTATTTTTGTATTCTTTTCCCATAGTGGAATCCCTTCCTTAAGTCGCCCCCAGGTTTGTCTGGCAGCTTGGCTCTATGCTGTGCTCTGTGGCACTGTTTTTCGTTCTCATTTGATATTACAGTGCCCTCTAGTGGTCAAATATAACACATCGGGGCTTTAAGTCTTTAATGTCCCGGGCGTCTCGTTTGTCTCATAGCTCGAGCAATTTTCAAGTCTTTGCTCTAATAGCTTTGGCAAACGTCCGAAACAGGTTCAAATGTATTATTTGGACATTTGAAATGTCGGTACTTTAATATCATATATTCGTGTGCTAGCGCTTTAACAAATGTAACAGCACCTATAGTTGTAAATGACAATATTTTTTTTTTTAAACGGAAAAACGGGAGGAAAAAAATCAAATTAAAGGCAAAAAGAGAGAAGAAAGAAGAAAAAAAAGGAAGGAAAATCAGGAAAAAAGGAAAGGGGATGAAATAAATACGAAAAAGAGGAAAAATGCTAGGAAAAAAGAAGAAAAAAGCTTAAGGAAAAATAGGAAACAAAAGAAGAAAGTAAAAAAGATAAAGAAACAAAAAAAGCAGGTCATTTAACAACATAACCTCCTCTGGATGCCTACCATGTCATTGGGCTAGCTTTTAAGTTCCTGTTGACCCTTTCCCGTACTCAGGTTGCATGTAGGCGGAGCTTCTCTGCTCTAAAAAGTGTGAAAACTCGGCTAAGAAGCTCACTCTCATAATTATAATAAATAAATAATTTCCTTTGTATTGTCATTCTTTGTAACAATGTACACAGAACGAAATGTCGATACACCTGACCCGTTGTAGCGAGTCGGTGCAGCCGCAGCCAGAGGGCGCCGCCATTATACCAATTAGGTATGTCTCGGTCGAGGCGCGAACCAGCGACCTCCCATACTGATGCACCCTGAAATCTGTTGCAATTTTGATTTCTAATCGCTGATACTGTTTATCGGTAATCATATTCAGATCTACATCAGAATCTTTATATATTTTTTCCTTTGAATTAAAATTGTAGTTTTTTTCTGTTAACTTATCGACATATACTTAAATGTATTCCCAATAAAAATGCATCAAGAGCTTGGTGCTAATTCAATGTGTTCCGGTTTCCTGTTCCTGGATGGGGTGGCAGTAGTTCATGGGATAAAGCGCTCGTCTTGGGTCGCAGGTTCGATTCCCGTATCTTTTATTTTACATATGAAGTCTCCTTGGGCAGGACACTATGTATGTGAGTGTGTGTGAAGCACATTGTAAAGTACTTAGGGAGGTCTCCATTGACTTGACAAGCCCTATATATAAAAGAGAAAATAGGAAAAGGGAAATGAAATTGTGTGGACGTTTCTCTCTACAATCCTAAGAACATATTTTTTGACAATGATAATAGTTATTTCAAATTATTTGGTCGCAGCTCACAACCAAAATCTTTAATATTTGTATAAATGAAGATAAAGTTCGTAGTAAAGACTGTTTATTGAGTCAAAGTGCTGACGTTACATGAATTAAATTAAATCGGATGACGTGTTGGCACTCACTTCTCTATACAACCATAAGAATCATTTTGCGGGATAATAATAATAACAATAATCATAAAAGAGGACGCGTATGTCTCTATTTTCGGTCTCCAAACGTATTTACATGTGAAACGAAATGAAAAAAGTCCGTTTTTTTTGTTGTGGTTTACTGTTCTTACGAGGAGGGCGAGCCGCCTCGCTCGGGCGCGTGCACGACGACGAGCGCGTGCTTGTGGAGCAGGCCGTTGAGGTGGGGGGCGTGGTCGTGGTGCTGCCGGGGGGCGTGGTCAGGGTCCAAGGGCTTATCGTAGTCGTCGTCTTCTTCTTCTTCGTCTTCTAAATCGGTGCCCACTTTGAATCTTTCCGTTTGCGAGTCTTGTTTTTGCTTGGCGGAGGCCATCTCGGCGGCGTGCTTCTTTCGCCATTTCGTGCGACGGTTCTGGAACCACACCTGGCGCGCGCAGGGGGGGTGGCGGGAGCGCGCATGTACAGGGTCATGTAATCACGTACATTTTGGAGATGTTTAAACGTGTGACGTGGAAGAGATGCGCGCGCATTGTTGAGGCAGAACGGCGGAAGTCGTGTCAGTTGGAGGGAGAAGATTGGAGATAGGGCGAAGTTACATCTCGAATAAGTACAAGAGGGTGACATTTTGTTCTTTGAAGTGTTACATTTTCGCCTCGTACATAATGTCGAAACGTCCTACCAATGCCTAGAACCCATAAATATGATTTCCTACGGAGAGTACTCCCAATTGTCGTTTTGATTTAGCCTCATTTGTCCCTTTACTGCTTGGAAATACTGTTTTATGACGTAGCTTTTAAACCCGGCGTGTTCTTCTTTGCTAGCTCTTTAGCATGGTGATTGATGACTACGCTAATGCATACCAAGCCTTGTTATGTGTCACGGGTAGAAGTTCTGTTTCCCAAAAATTTGGAGTTTCAGTGTTGTTGGTTTTACTTGATAAGTGAAGGATTCTATGCACTATAAAGGATTTCATACGATTAAATACAAGTTACATTTATCGAGTGCAATGAAGATTTTCACTGAGTGGGCTTCAGGTCACGCTGTTACAAATTCGGAATGTTTTGGCTGGGGAGTTTTGATAACAGGACTCTGACGAAGGACGTCAGGCATTGTTTTGATAAACGCTCGGTGTTGTTTGGAGTTTCTCCAGACATCGAGGCGAGGGGGTGGACCCCACGTGGGGGATATCATTGCCACGCCCATAGGAGGAGCCGGCACACAAGCTTGCGTAAAAACCTTGGGCCGAGGAAGAAGCAGAAGATCGAGAGAGGAGGCTTGACGGACACTCGAGCGACACTAATTCGGCTAATTCGATGGAGTTTGCTTGGTTAAATTGTTTAAGAAATTAAATCTGCCCCCATCAAGAAACGAGCGCGCATTGTTAGGAGAATGTAGGTTGTGTTTGGTTAATGGAGTCAGATAACTACTTTGAACAATTTGGTAAACGGTACATTTTGACATTTAATTCCTAACATAAGAAATAAAACAAAATTCACTGTCGGATTAGCCAATGGTGAGACGTTTCTGCAGAACATTTTAGGCAAGCAAGTCAAATGGATCAAATAGTGGCTCAGATGACTAATTCATTCAATGTTAGCTTAATTCGCACATAAGTTATACTTTAGCCCAGGGGTCTAAAGCTACTTTTTTGTTATTAATTAGTGCAAACGGCACCCATTTTTTTTATGCATTCCTAAAATAATGTACTTATCATGTTATTACTACGTGATTACCTGTTTCTTGGAAAAAAAACTAGTGTATAGCAGTGGTCTCCAAGCTTTTAGATGTTGAGAGCAACTTTTTCTTTCTAATTAGTGCCTGAGGCGGATTTTAGGTTCAAAGCTTTGGGGGTGATGAGCCCCTAGAGTGTCTGGCTGTTTAAAATGTGTTCTTTAAACTATATTTATGTCATTACAACCTCCGTTGCAGCCTGGTCATCCTGGAACGGGGATTACCTTATGTGCGGCCCCCTCTTCATTTTCCTCATGTTTAGGTTTTTGAGTTTTTCCTTTCCCTCATGTAGGTTTCAGATCAGGGGATGGTGTCATAATAGTCTGTGGTCTGCGCAGCCCTTTGAGACTCTTTGTGACCTGACCTGACTTTCTCATTTCACTTAAAGTGATTTCGGATCATTCAACACAGGATAGTGGTTAGCAGAAGATTATTACTACGACTCGATGCAGCTAATTAGGAGAACTCATCTGTTGATGATAACGAAAGTCATGGTTGGTCAACCATAACAGCTGTATTACATACTCTCTACTCCTCCACAGACTCTGCCGCTATGCCGCAAGTGACACTAGCCAAGCGAAAAGTGAGTGGGGGTGGGGGGCGAGAGCGGTGCTGAGAATCAAAAAGACTGAACCATTTCAAGGCAGTGGAGTATTTCCGAAGCTGCGTTGTTCACATTTTGTTCTATTCATTTCATTTTTTAAATCTAGAATTTTTCATCCTATTAATCCCAATTTGATTTAAGTAAAAGACAGTTTTTAAAATGCTATCGATTTTGGGGGTGTTTGGTTTAAATTAGGGGGAGCTTGTGCACCAAATGGACTAGTTACGCCAATAGCAGAGGGGCAGTTTTATATTTCTAAAATGACAACTTTTTATGTTATTACTATGTTATTACTATGTTATTACCAGGATAAAAAGGCTCAGTAAATCTATAAAAATATAACTCGAGAAAATTTAGATGAGCTTTTTTTCCGAACAGGCCCTCAACTGTCCTTGGGGGAACCCTGGTGCCTGCAGGTACTACATCAGAGACCCCTGCTTTTGGTGGGATCAATAATGGTAATAAAAACACCAATTAATCAATAATTACAATTATTAACAATACACAGTAATGATGTATAATAATTAAATACAGAGTGTCTCAAGAAATTGTGATCCTTTCAATATTAACAATTTAGTATTACAATGAATATATTTGTTTCCCTGTACTAATTTACGAGTGGATCATTTGTATGTAAAAAGAAAAATAATTATAATCTGCTGGAGACTGTTACCCAAGATATGCTTCAGGGTTTTTGGCAAGACCTGGATTACAGACTTGACGTATGCCGAGTGAAATCCTTCACATAATCCACATGCTTTTGTATTTCTCACTCAGATTTGGAAGATTAAAACCTGAGATCTTCAACAATAATACTTATAAATTTCATTTGCCTTAAACACATAGTTTTTGTGATATTTACATCACAAAGATGTTGTATTTTTTGAAACACCCCGTGTATACAAAATTGACATTAATAATGTCGATATTATTATTATCATTATTGTTATAAAAGACCTACTAGTTAGCACCAGTAGTGGGAAACTTAAGAGTCTAGGCATTGGTAGCAAACTCAATTCCCCCGCCACTTGCCCTTCTTACACTAATACATTTGGCATTCAAGTTAATCCAAACGAAATCACCACCAAAAACAAAATGGGCACCGCTAACCCGGACATCCCTAATAACATCCTCCGTCCTGTTATTTTAATGGGTTGCAGCCACAGGCCAGTTTTTCAAAAGGCCCGTTTTTTGAGGTGAATTTGGAAAACATGGTGTGTCTTTATAACGCG
Organism: Urocampus carinirostris; assembly: GCF_059441175.1. Classification (NCBI taxonomy): domain Eukaryota; kingdom Metazoa; phylum Chordata; class Actinopteri; order Syngnathiformes; family Syngnathidae; genus Urocampus; species Urocampus carinirostris. Next base: position 16,682,809 of record NC_142364.1, read on the forward strand.
ATTTTACACTCACAACCGCTGGGGAAGTTGTTTTTGTAAATTGCGACTCTTAAAACGCAACTCAACATGCAAATCTTCTCTCGCTCCGATCAAACTGTACCGCCACTCCCGCTGTTTTGGGTCAACAATGCGCACTTCATCGTGAAGATGTAGGCTGGAAAGGGGTCTGTATTTATTATAATATAGGTTAGGGTAATTAAGAAGAACAATATGAATTATGTGTCGTTTTAATGTAATTTTATTATTATTACGGCGCTGTTACAAGTGTTAGGCGTGTGTGTGTTTTGCGTGTGCGCATGCGCTTACTTTGACCTGGCTCTCCGTCATCCCCAGGGAAAAAGCGAGTCTGGCCCGTTCGGGTCCTGCCAAATATTTGGTTTGTTCAAAAGTTTTTTCCAGTGCGAAAATTTGCTGGCCGGAGAAAGTTGGTCGCGTGTGTTTTCGCTTGCCGTCTTTTCCGTCCATCACCACACAACTCTGCTCTGAGACGCAAAAACACAGCACATACACACAACGGACTCAAATATTGATCATCAGTCAAATATCGGACCTCCACGGACATTTGTGACTAAAAAATATCATATTTTCCTGATGTCCATCAAATCTTTGAATATCCAATGGCTCCTCTTATTAATGTTTGCAATTCCCCTTATTTAACGATGATAAACGCTACAAACACAAAACAGAACCTATAAACTCAAGTCAAACTATAAAGAATAAAAACAAATGTAATTTGTGTAAACACATTTATTTAATTTACCATATAAAAAACGCAAACAATTCTTTCAGCCTCTTTCTCTATTACAAGTAAATTCAGTGTTGCTTATTACACGTATATATAGCACATTCATTATTATTTTTCCCCATACAGAAATGATTACATATAATTTGAATTAGACGAAAAACGTATACAATACAGGGTAAATGTGTATATTTACTGGTATGCCTTTGCTCAAACATTGCATTTGTGGCGTTTAATTCCGATTGGTAGTTGTTGATTATAACGAAAATGACAACAATTGACTACTATAACAAACATTTCAATATCGTTATCGTGATCTTGAGTGAAAAATAATCAGATTATTATTGTAAATAAATATAAATGCGTATATATCTACGTAAGAATAAACTGCACAAAGTTATACACGGGATTTAATAATAACAACAGTTATGACAGTAATATGCTCATATTGTTTTCACTAATTATTGTAGTTATTGTTATTACTATGGTATTTTTATTATTTTTTATTATTAAAAACGCACAGAGTTAAGTACAGTATACTGCTTTTTAATTTTCCACATATGATGTAGACCAGAGATCCCTTGTCTAGCTGATTTGTGTTTTTTAGGGTGGGATATTGTTTTGTTTCCTAAGGAAAATTGTTGAAAACTACGAGTTAAAAATGTATATCCATTATAAATATTTACAGTAGCAGCAGCAGTGATAACACTGGTACTATTACACTATTATTATTTTCAATACGTTTTTATCGTTAGGCAACCGTATAACTTTCACTGTATTATTTTTGTATGATTTATTATTATTATTACTATTATTATTGTTATTATTATTTTCATTTTCAGACACTCTGTTACGATTATCGACGATATTTCGATATTTTTTCTTCATGAGCTCCCGTCCTGAGAAGAAAAATTACATTTATTATGTGGAATCTGTTATATGATAGTTATTTTTAAAATAATGATTATTAGAAAACCTTTAAATTGAATACATGTACTTATAGCACATTTTAATTGTTATTTTCAAAAAATTTATTATCGGCCTGCGTCAGTATTTCGGTTTTCCCTTTTTTTTGCTTGTGACCTGGGAGAGAAACACACACCGCAGAGCTTGTAATGCCTATTTTTCAATGATTATGTTTCTTGTTTTTACTCTCCTTTGAAAACAAAAATACATTTATTCGATGTAAATAAACTAAACGCCTCATGATAAAATTTTTGTAAAAATAAGACTTTTTTTTCGTTTTTAAAAATCACAAAAAAATAATGACGGGATTTTTAAAATCGCACAGGATGAAGTGCTGTAATAAATAATTTTTGTTCCCCCAAAAAAGAAGCCTTTTTTAATGAACTTTTGCAATTTGACGCTGCATAAGATGGTGCAGAACGGGAGAATTGTTTTGTCTCAAATGAGTAAAATAAAATAAATCCTGTGCTCATAAAATAATTCTTTAAATTATTCTCAGTCAAATTTAAAATGAGCTGGAACTCAAAACCACTTGGCCTACGGAATTCTGCCCTCTCTCCACTTTCCAGTCTGGACTCAAAACCCAATTTTTAGACTTGCCTATCTATCATAAACTGCATCACATGGCCCCCAAATATTTATACTGTACTTTGTTTTTAGTTTTTGTGTTTATCGTCTGATTTTATTGACATTGCTGTTTTTATTTTGATTATAGTAACATTGGGTGTCCTGGAAATATACTACGAAATCAAATGTATTAGTAGTAGTATTATTATTAGTGTTATTACAATTGAAAGAAATATATAAGACTCACGCGGCGAGCACGCAAAGCGCGCGTCCCTCCAGTGTGGCCCCTGCATGACCCCCGGCCAGAAAATGGGTGTCCTCCCGGGCATCTCGCTCAAGGGTTTGGGGTAGCGACTCATGGCAGCGGCGGCAGCAGCAGCGGCGGCCGCAGCGGCGGCTGCAGGCGAGAAGTAGAGTCCGGCCGAGGGCGGAGGCGCCTGCGGCTGCAGGGCGCTCAGTGCCCCCAAGGAGGCCGAGGAAGGGGCCGCGCGGGGCCGGTTGAGGATGTCGTTGATCCCGTGGGGGGTCGCCGAGGAGCAAAGCTGCGGTGACCCCAAACCGGACGACTTGAGTCCCGCCGCCGCCGGCATTCCGCCCGGGTTAGGGGAGGTGGTGGCCGGAGACGCGCACGACGAGGCGGTGGCCGCGGGTGCGTCGGCGGACGGCAGTGGGTAGGCCGGGTACTGGGACCGGGAGCGTGGCCGGGACAGGGGGCTGTTGTGCACATCAGCCGCCATGCTGTGTAGGGCCGCTAGTGGCGGGGTGAGACGGGGAGGTGAGAAGCCGCCGAGGCGGGATGAGGCGTCCTGCATCCCGGGAGCCGTCGCGAACATCACCCGCGCTCCCTGCCTGCGCCAACGACGGGGGCAAAGTCTGCCCCCGGCCTGCCGCGCGAGCGACCGCCGCGGCTGGGGGTGGAGAGGGGGCGGGGGGAGGTTTCGGGCTGGGATGGGGTGGGGGCGAGGGGTATTGGAGGGGGGGCGGAGACGGAGAAGAAAAAGGAGATGAGGCTTCCTTCAACAAGTTGGGAAAAGTGACATTCGGGATTTGTGAGGTGGGGGCCAAACTTTACATACTCCCGGGCGCTGATTGGGCCACTCCCAGTGACATCACGGGATACAATCCTCATCCACACTTGCATCAGCATCGAAAGTCATTAGGCAGGGGGGGATTGAACGGGACATTTTCAAAATAAAACTCGGCCTGGATGATGCGAAAATTAAATGGCCTCAAAAGGACTCATGCCCTTTTAAATCACGATTAAGGATCTAATTTGTGCATTCGCCTAACACCCAAAAGTTCCCCGGTTTGAGACCGGGTGGAAACATTCGTTGGCCTGGGGAGAGATAGGCGCCACCAGGCTGTACTTACCCAAAACACACCAAATAAATTGGTGCTCCTATGGCCCTAGTGGTTAAAGGGCCCGTGAAATGCACTAATTCTGAGGTCCGGCTCATTTTTAAGAGCAAAATGACGCTTCACACAGAAAAACAACAGCAACCACATGATAGAGATGCTGTATATGGGTCAGATCATGAGGCCTCTCGAGCTAGTTAACTGTGCAAACCGCTAATAATTGTTTCATGTGGGAGAGCAATTCCCATACCCCCAAAAATGGCAGAGAGGGACGGGCACCAGCAGGCTGTACTTGCCCAAGACACACAAAATATATTTTAATTTTAACTTTGATTTTTAGTGTTCGTTAATATAACACCCATTGCAGCCTGGTCGTCCTGTAAGGGGGATTTTACCTCAAAGTTTTATTTTCCTTATTTTGAGGTTTTAGACTTTTTCCTTGCCCTCATGTAAGTTTTAGATCAGGGGATGGTGTCATAACAATCTGTAGTTTTCAATAATCTGTGGTCTGTGCAGCTGAGACTTCTTGTGATAAATGGCGATAGAAATAATCATGACTTGACGAAGTGGTTAAGGGATCCATGAACCGTGTTGGAATGATTTTTATTGGTTAAAAATGTAACAAAATAAAATATATTTCATTTAAAATGGATTTGCCCATAGTCATGTTAACAAATGGTACTCCTTTAGATTGCAAGGCGATCGGTAATTCATGGCAAAATTCATTCAAGATAATTCAGAATAAAAGGCAAGCGTTTTAACAGATTGAATTAGGGGTGGTTAATTAGAATTACAGTCAAACTTTTCACGGGCTGAGTTATTTAAGTCACCGAAACATTTCTCTTCAAAATAAATATCTGCTCACTGAACTGGTCCCTCAGGTCAAGCACCACCGACAACCAGTCCTTGAAAATGTCAATCGAAAAGTATGTTTTACGTCAGAAACCAAAGTTGAAGATACATTGTTAAACGCCTTTCACTTTCCTCTGTCGTTGAGAACCTACGCTACTGTGGCGCTCCCTGGTGTTCGTTTAGCGTGGCTGCACCTTTCTAGTCGTCGGTGGTGCGTTGCAGTCATCGCAATTCGCTCACTTGTATTTGTTTAGCCCTTAATCACAAAGCATCTCATTGGAATTAAATGAATGGCGAAATTGAAGCCCTAAAATTAACTGTACACCAAAATCTAAAGGGCATTGAAGTGTTCGGTTTCCTCTTGGAACCGTGAAGATCGAGGAAAATCAAGTTGAATGTCAATGTCATTCTATGAAATCCATTTACTCCCAATTGTTGATGGCTTCTTTTTATAAGATCCCTGTTGCTAGCAGGGGTCTACAACCTTTTTCCACACTGAGAATTTTTGGTTTCTGTTCAGTGCAAACAGCCTTCAGTTTGATTGATATGCATTTTCAAAATGACTTGTTTTTACGATGCGTCACTCTTACCAGGTTTATTATTGAAAGTGGGGTTTGTATACTCAACCACAAAAAAAAAAAAAAAAAAAAATTGAATAGAGAATGAAAAACACAAGTGAGCCATTTCAGAATGTGTCCACCAGCATCTCAGCTTTCTTTAGGGGACACTACGCTGGAGACCCTTTTGCTCCTTTAACACAGATTTGAGCGTGTTCCCGATTTTAAACAATTGATCACGTCATCAAATAAACAGCCTTACAAGATGACCGGACTTAGTCAATTGGTTTTAAATGCGAATTGAGTTATTGGACGAGTGTCAACAGCCTTAATGCCCTACCATGGTGAAATAAGGCTGAATCCTAAATTGGACATTCATCTTGCACGTTTCCCTAAGATGTTCATATCATGCAGACAAAACAAGAGGGAGAGTAATGGCTCACACGGCAACAATCTTCCCTCAAAAGGTTCCTAGAATAACCGCGTTGAATTGGAAAAAAATTGAACACGAAACGGTGGCAATAAGGTTTTATTTAAATTGCAAACTACTCGCGTGACATCAGCTTCTGCTTCTTCAGCTTCTTCTGGGAAACCTAAACACAAAGAAAAATCATGTCATATCAGTCACCATGGTCATGATGTCACAAAGCCGCTTAGGGTTGCTCAGACCTTTCATGTATTTTCATTAGTAATTCCAAAGGTGTCCTAAGTAGTCATCATTGCAACACTACAGCCTCACTTTAAAATGAACATACTTGTTCCATCAAATAAGAGACATTTATATTCAATCGCCCTTATAAGATACGCCAAGTGAGTCAAGTCCCTCTCCCATTTGGGACGAAAGCAGCCCACTCCATCAGACCCACCTTCTTTTTCTGGGCCACCTCCTCCTCGGGTTTGGGGACAATCTGCTCCTTTTCGGTTAGGATCATCTCGATGTGACACGGCGAGCTCATGTAAGGGTTGATGCGGCCGTGGGCGCGGTAAGTGCGTCGTCGCATCTTGGGCGCCTTGTTCACTTGGATGTGCTCGATGACCAGGGAGTCCACGTCCAGACCCTGATGAGCACACAAAAGGCTAACGTTAGCGATCACAGCTCGAGTTCGGTCAAACTTGAAACGACGAGAAGAGTATTTCTGTAAATCAGAAAGGGATCTGCTGGTTTGGAAAGGACCACCGGCTGTTTGAGTTAACAACGAGGCATCGCCAAATGCCATAACGTTTCCTCATACTCCCGTTTAAGTGTTAACTGCCACCAATTCATAGTTGCAAATTGGAAGATACAGGGCAGAAAAAGGGGGAAATTTCCCTTGGTGTGGACATTATACGACCTCATCTGCGCCATTATGGTCTGTGCAATGCTGTAAAATAAAGAGTAAATAGTCTGGGATTTGCTATGAATGTTGCACATGCGTTACAGAGGTAGAATGTTGACTGAGGCCTATGTTTGATTGCATGTGTTTAAACAAGATTAATACTTTATCACAAATAACATTTAATAAAGCAACATTCCTGTCCCCCAGTTTCAAGCCGATCCCAGCATGTTTTATGAAGGACATAATGGTGGTGATCAGTGGTTCTCAACTGGTCTGACTCGTGGACCCATCATTCTACTTTAATTAATTTTTTTTTTAAATCAAGATAAAAGCACACCTCAAATTTACCAAAAGCAGAGATAATGGAACCTAACCAGAAAATTAATATACACTAGCATAAAAGCCTACATTGGCATGTAAGTGACCGCTTAATACAGCATTCAACTAGCCACACACCAAGTTAGTACCCAAAATATAGAGGAAATCATCCACCCATAAGACAATAATAACTTAATTGTGTAGACAATAAAGATCAATACACTGGTAAAAGGGGGCTAAGATTATAACAACTGTATCTTGAAGCCGTGCTCCAATGACAGACACTAGTGTAATATTTTTGTACTTTGCATTCATTTCCCTTTGACTCAAATCAATGCCACTTTCCTTTCACCCACTTTTTGGGGGCGCATTATTATGAAATGAAAAGAAATGATCAAAACCCCATTAAAATGCGATGGGGTGCCTCTCAAACACAACTGAGTCAATGCCGATTGACAGGACAGAAAGAGATGGAATAGGGCATTATCACCATCTATTCTGTAACTGACCCTCTTTTTTCTTCCAAACATTATCTTGGCAGGGCAAAGGGGTGCTAAGAACAGGTCCACGACACACTTTTGGGTACCGACCCAATAGTTGAGAAACACGTGTAAATAACACAATTTTAATTTTGATTTCAAGATGGGTTCCTTGAGTAAATGAGTCACTATGATTGTCTGTTAAGTCAGTTTTAAAGGGACATCATATGTTATTAATGGCCTCATAGCGATGAAAATATTCATAAAACACCCATTGATTTGAATAAAAGAAAATCCATTACACCAAGGCAACCAACCTTGAGCTCGGCGTTGCTCTCTGCATTTTTGAGCATGTGCAGCAGGAACTCTGCACTTTTCTTGGGCCATCGGCCTTGCGTCCAGCCGAACTGTTTGGCCTGCAAGAGAAAACAGTGAGAACAACGCTCCACTTGAAGCGCTCGCCTCGGCGACCGCTCAGACCAAAGTTTTGTTTCATGGTGAATCCAAAGGTGTCCTAAGAAGGTCATCACTGCGGCCGCCATCGCCCCCTAACCCCTCTTCTCAGTCACTTACCTGAGCGCACCTGCCGACGCCGCCATTGTAGCGCCTGAACGGAACGCACTGATGCTTCACCATGACGTCTCGCAGGTACTTGTTGGCCTTACGGATGTGCATGCCTTTGATTGCCTGAGCGGTCTCACGAGTGTTCTGCAAAATGTTATGAAAAGGTTTCAGTTGAGTAACCGGGGAATACATAAAACGCGGTGCGTAATGAGAAAACACATTTTAAATCGCGACCGTTACAGAATGAAGGGATACAATCAAATTACAGGTACATTCAGTAACAATAAAGATTACTTTGCTTGAATCAATTTTATGTAAAAGTATTTTTACATATAGACCTCTTCCTGTGTTTGTAAATAAGTGTGATGTGGCCAGGCTGTGCGTGCATTGTTAAGGCAGAACAGCTGAATACATGTGGATCTTAGATAGTCTCTTATAGACACTAAGAGCAAGCTGCAAGATGAACTTATTTTTGTGATCAGAGTCAACACCCAAAAAGATTGCATGAGCCATTTTAGGGACATATTTGGTTGTGACTATCACTGTTGCAAAGAAGGCATCAAAGACACTTCCATAAGATTAAGGGCAACACCAGTAAATCTGAAATGGACAGCCTAGGAAATTGGAATATTGTGCAAAGGTTTGGCATCCCCGCTTCCAACAAGTAAAGCTTAAACACAAGACATTCCAGAGTTTGTTGGAAATGTAATAACCGAACAGCTGGTGTGTTTAATAAAACAGTATTAAGTTCTTAATGTTGACTACAACAGGGCATATCTTGTCTCCAATGTGCGAGAGAATGTTGTATTTTTGCACAATAAACTGCACTCTGTTAAAATGTAAACCCTCTTATCGGACAACAAGCAACTAACTGACCTTGATTTACTTCAATTATTTTGCAAGTTTACTTTCTTCATTTATGTTTTTAGTGTACCATATATTGACAGCAATCCTAATTATGATAAGCGGCTCAGAACAAAAGATGGATTTATTTGTATGATACTTAGTCTCTTATTGGCATATTTGGTATTAGGTAATCAAAAAGTAATCAACGTACATTACTGCAATATCATGGCACTTACATTTTCACATGTAACCAGGAACTGTATTGAATACTATTATTAAGTAACCCACTCAACCTTGTAATTACCAGCCCAGTTTCAAAATTGGGATTGAATGTAAAATCTCACCTTGAAGTGGACTCGCAGGTTGGAGCCTCTTGACTTGCATGCTAGGGGACAGTATAACAAAAACAGACATAAGCAAAGTGTTCATCTAATTTATGAAGTGTCATGTTATAAAATTTGGAAGGCGTTCAGTCATCTTAGTTATTTTCATGGGTATCCAAAGGTGTCCTAAGAAGTCATCAGCGTGCCCATCATGATATTGATCACGAATGTCATCACATATTTTGAAAATACTCACACTTGGTCGGGTTCTCGGGGTCCAGAGAGTAGCGGACCATCTTCAGACTTCTGTAAAAAAAACGAAACACGTTAAAAATTGTCATTACACATTCACAATAGAGTGCCATGTCTAATCTCGCTGCATACGATGTCACTCTGCATTGATATCAATGACTGTAAAGGCAATTCAATTCCATTGCTGTCTAATTGTACCTAGCATCAGTTAGCTTACAGCGCCGGTGAACAACATTCGCGTTCTAATAAGTTTCCTCAAATCAGTTGTGATTCGCGTTAACTAAAATAATCTCGTACGATTATATATTTAACGCAGAATGTAAAATGAAACGTTAACCGGATAAATTGAAACGTGGACGAATTGGACTGAATCCGATCACAGCCAACATGGCGGCCTTCACGAAATTTGCACATATACACCAAAATTCAAACTTTTTAGTCAAACTTATGACACTAACTCGTGATTTAAATTGAAGTCCACAAACAAAGACTTTTAACAAAGTACGATGTCTCATATTGGTAGAAGATTTTGGTGGATTACTTGGCTACTGTGAGAATTGTCGTCCTTACCGGTGAGGCCGCGACGGGAAGAGGAAGAGGCGGGGTGAACACGCTGCGTTTGTGCCCTCATTTCCTGCCAGCGCCACCTGGTGGCCGGAAGCTTATACAACTCCCCCTCCAGCGTTACCGTCAAATATTTATAAACAATATTGTACTGTGCTTAATAGGATATAGTTTATGTTTGCAGTATTATTTTTGCCAAATTAGGAAACGTGATATTTGATAGCGGTGGTTAGTAACTACCAGATACACGATACCTGTCAAATTCAGCCAATTGCTCGCCTTACTAATGATTGCATCTCCACTATTAAAGCCCCAGTGCGTAATATTTGACCACTAGATATCACCGTTGTCTAATACGAATGAAAACTAGGGCCGCAACAGGAAACAAGACGAGAGACAAACATGGCGGCGACTTCAAGGTAGGGATTCCACTTCATAAAACAATACAAATTTCTTGAGATATGATTTTCTATTAATTAAAATTAACATTGGCATGATAGTTCAAATATTTTTTCTAGTATTCAAATCAATGTATTGTTGTTTTTTTTACCGAATACAAGTTTTTTTGCTCACTAAACGGCTCTTCAGATAGTTTTTGTTGCTTTAATCTATTTATTTCTAATTGTTATGTGACATTATGCAAAGAATGACTTGAAAGAGAAAAAAAAATAAAGCAAAGAAAACAACAAAAAAGAAATACAATCATTAAATAGAAACAAAAGAAGATAAATAAAATAAAAAGGAAAATAGGGGAAAAAAGGAAAAAGAACAAAAATAAGTGAAAAGCGAGGAAAAAGAAACAAAAGAAGAAATTAAAAAACACAAATCAGGAAATAAATAATAAAAGGGGGAAAAATGAAGTAAAACGCCAGGAAAAGGGAAACAAAAGTAGCTCAGGAGGTAGAGTGCTCGTCTTAGAACCAAGAGGACCAGGTATCCTTGGGAAAGACACTGAACCCCTAATGCCCCCGATACGCAGGTGGGCACCTTGCATGGCTGACGCTACTATCGGTGTACGAGTGTGTGTGAGAATGGGTAAATGTGGAGTACATTGTAAAGCGCTTTTGGAGATCTCCAGTGACATGAAAAGCGCTATATAAATGCAGTCCATTTACCATTTGCCCCACTAGTAGGCACTCAATATTTCACACTGACCCTTCAAAGCAATAACAAACCTTTCAAACACAATGCGGCACCTATTTTCTCACAGCAAGACAGCTTATGTATAATGAAAACCAAGATCATTTGTCCCCAAAAAATCATTTTATATGCCTAATAAACAACACAATAAATTGTTTTGAATCTTTCCTCATTCGTTGTAAATCAACTGTTGCTTATTATTTAATTGAAGTTTAACAAAATTTAAGCTCTACCACAAGTGCACACATAAATACAAATAAGAAAATATGTAAAATAAAAAATACTAAAAAACAAGGTAAGAAAATGTGTGCAATCAAACCAGTATTGAGCTACTGTCGGCTATATATGAAGTGTCTAAAGATGTGCAAATATGCTGCCATATGGCGGAGCAAAATGAAGATTAATTCCGGTTCAGTTTTTCAGTGCAAACTGAAGTTGAGAACAGTGACAGCTCTTGGGAAAAAAGCTATCTCTGAGTTTATTTGTTTTGGCTGGTATAGCTCTGTAGCGCCTACCAGAGGGCAGCAGGTTGAACGAATGCAAGCCAGGTTGTGTGTAGTCTCTGATGATGGTTTTTTTGCCCTTGGGACTTATAGATGGTGGACAGGAGTGGTAGGGGGCGGCTGATGATCCTCTGTGCTGTGTTGGTCCCCCTTTGTAGTCTTTTCCTGTCCGCTACTGTACAGCTTGAGTGCCACAGAGACACAGCAGGCTCTCAATAACCGACAGATAAAAAGTCACCAGCAGATTAGATATTACAACCGCAATGGGGAAAACAAGATCGGCCAAACATTATTTTTTCTCGTTTACAAATTGACATACGTCAATAAAGAAAGTCTGGGTGTGTCGGCATGCTGTTGATTACTTTAAACAACAAAGCATGAGCAGCTTTGATGCTTGGTCCATAGCTTGGCCTTTTGCCATGATCTTTGATTTTTGCATTCCGGAGATGGAATAAGAGCTTGCTCTGTTCACTCCACGCATCGGCCCGGTATTGCAGTACCTCCGGGAACGGTGCATTCGCAATGATCGCAGCAAGGCTTTAGGGCTAGGACCTTAGCTTGGCCTTTTGGCTGAGAGTAAGAGTCCCGGCTCCTAGGCTTTGTAGCGTATTATGAACTGACCGTAAACGGATAATGGATAATGAATAACGAAGATAGAACAATAACCCTTAAAAACCCCATACGGAGAAGGTATATTGAAATGATCATAAAATAGGGGAGGAAAGTTGACATTTATGAGGATACACTGACCCCCATTTGCAACCTGATGTCTAAAAAATGCTCCAAACCCAACTGTATTTGTATCCCCTTTAAAAGAGTACATGGCACTCTAATAGACTACGCACTTTACTATTAACCCAAGTTTGCCGGTTACTTTATCCCAACTAGTCTGTGATGTGGATTAAAAGTGGTTGAGTCAAGTCATCATTACTGGAGAACCTAATTTCCAAAATGGGATTTTTTTTCCTTAAGTAAAAAGAAATAGCAGAGTAACCTAAGAACATTGCTATTTTATTATTATTAGAGCCTAAAACAGAATATAACACCATCCATCCATCCATCCATCCATTCATTATCTGCACCGCTTATCCTCAGTAGGGTTGCGGGGGTGCTGGAGCCCGTCCCAGCCATCTTCGGGCAGTGGACACCCTGAACCGGTTGCCAGCCAGTCGCAGGGCACACAGGGACAGACAACTGACTCGCTCATTCACATATAGGGACATTTTGGACCAGCCAATCAACATGACATGCATGTTTTTGGAAACACACACAACCACGGGGAGAACATGCAAACTCCACACAGGAATGTTCGATTTCATGACCTCAGAACTGTGCCGCACATGCGCTAACCACTGCGCTGCCCAGTATAACACCAGTAAGGCCTCAAACAATTGAATTAGGACCTTCTACACTGGGGGTGCCCAAACTGAGAGCTATTTTTTTTACCACTTAGCGCAAAGGGCATCCAGTTTGACATGCATTTCTAAAATTACAACTGATGTTATTACTATGTTACTTTTATACCATGTTACCAAGTTAATTATTGAAATAAGGGTTGAATAGACTAAGTCAGCAACTAAAATATAATTTTACATAAAAATCACAATGATCTAGCACTGGTGGGCTATTTTTAGAACAGGTTCACAATACCTCGGCTGTCTTTAGTGTTTTGGGAAAAAAGAAACCCTCAGATTTTAGACAGGTAAAGTTTTTCTATAGTCTGTCACTTTAGGCCCCAAATGGAAAAAGACGTTTGTCAAAAAAATAGGTAGTGACTTAGTGTTTTATTCACATCTTTCCTCTCCCGGTGTATAAAAATAAAAGGTTTTATGTACACGAAACAGTTGTGTCACGGACTGATGATGTCATCATCAGGTGACAGCGTTGCCACAGTAACAATGTTCCGCCAATTCGGACTCAATACTCAAACTTAATCAAACCGTTGCAACTTTGTTTATCTTTAGACACAAACACATGATTGATTGATTGCTTATTAACAGTCTCATTGCATTGTGGGAAATGTCGATTGGCAGTAAGCTGAGTCCAACTACTTTCAGCAGTCCAACACGTGTTCCTGAGAAATTCTCTCAGCCCTTCCCAGTAGACGAACAACCTGAAATTAAAAAAAAAGCCAACCTGTATGAAAATCGGAATCGGGCAATAAACAACAAGTTAGGATTGTAATACACGTTTTTCTGGTATTACTAAACACAGCACAATTTCTTTTTTTGTAAAATACAATTATGAATTTCAGTAAAAGAAAACTATTTTACGATTCACAATAAAGGGACAGTGTGTAAAATGTGACAACTCGATGTGGCTGTATTGTGTCGTAATAAAAAACGAATGCTAAAAATCATGAGAGAAAATACAAACTACGGAGACTCAGTGATCAAAATGCCTCCTTGGTTTTTGCCCGTTCATTCGTGAATGAAAGAGAAAAAAGAAAAGGAAAACAAATAAAGGAAAAAAAGGGGAAAAATAGAAAAGTAAAAACCAAATCGAAAAAGTAAAGATGAAAAACGGAGATAAGAAAAATAATTTAAAAATCAAAGAAAAAATGAAAAAGGAAAAAAAAAATAGGGCAAGGGCAAAAAGAATCAAAAAAAGATGTGAAATTGAAGAAAAAGAAAGGCAACAAGGCATAACGGGTTAGAAAGGCGTACTTTCAAATTTCCAGCCAAATGTCAGTTATTAGGTACGCCTTATAATCCAGATATTAAGGTTCTTATTTTTCATTTTATTTTGTTAATTCTTTTATTTGTTATTATAATTATTTTCATTACTTTTATTTGTTGTCATTCTTATCATATATTTGTATATGTTAAAAAAAAAGGTTCCATTAGATTTTTTTCAATTGGCTTTAAGAATGTTAGACATCTGACTAACATTTGTAATGGCTATCTAAAAATGCAGATAATACTACGAGCATTGCTAACATTAAGCTTAGGTAACAAGAGCCATAGTCACTAGCACAGCGGAGTAACATGCAAATAGTACCTGTGTGGGTCAGTCAAAGTTGGAGTTCTAAGGATGCGGGGTCATTTTGGACCAATCACGGTGGGTGTGGATGGGGGCGTGTCTATGGGCGGATAGACCAAAGCCACATCTACTCGCTCGTAAGAATTTTTGGGACACGTCAGCTCACTCACTCCGTCGGGACGTCGCTGGGACAGGAGCTCTCCTGAAATGTGCACACATACGCAAAATCACTATGTTTAGGTTACATTTTTGGACATATAAGTCTGTTCATGTGTGTAAATGTGATGTGCACATGTGTGTGAGCGGAGATAAATACATGGCTACCGTCAGACACGTGCATGTGCGCGTATTAGTGTTTGCAAACGCGTGTGACACTTAAGTCCCGCACGTGTGTTTGTGTGGGGGATCAAGACATGTTGCTTTAAAAGGATTGGTCTGCTTGAGTAATGTTGACAGTGGCTATCAAAGTCTGCACATCCCAAATGGCAGCTTTTTGTAGAGAAGGGAAGAGAGAGGAAAAAGGAGTCCAAAATAGGCATAAACATTTATCCCAACATAATGGAGGATACATCAGTGTGACAACATGTATACACACAGCTTTATTTCACTCTGATCCCTATTGCCAAAAAAGGAAAAATACATTGCCTTTGGGCACACTAACACTAGCGCCATCGTACTGTGCCCAATCATGCTTTCTGCTAAAGTCTGGATTTAAAAGGTAGTGTGAGCTCAATTAATCTGCGCCCGAGGACGTACTACTCAGTTGGTTACGCTTGTGAGAAGTGGGCTAGAGCAGCGATTTTCAACCACCGTGCCGCGGCACACTAGTGTGCCGTGAGAGATCGTCAGGTGTGCCGTGAGAAATGATCCAATGTCAATTTTTGAAATAGGGCAGCACGGCGGCGCAGTGGTTAGCGCGTGTGCGGCACGGTTCTAAGGTCTTGGGAACCTCCTTCGTGGGTTCAAATCCATCTACCGGACTTCCTGTGCGGAGTTTGTATGTTCTCCCCGTGCTTGCGTGGGTTTCCTCCGGGCACTCCGGTTTCCTCCCACATTCCAAAGACATGTATTTCAGGTGGATTGGCCGGTCCAAATTGTCCCTAGGTGTGAATGAGCGAGCGAGTGTTCTGTCCCTGTGTGCCCTGCGATTGGCTGGCAACCAGTTCAGGGTGTCCCCTGCCCACTGCCCGATGATTGCTGGGATGGGCTCCAGCACCCCCGCGACCCTACTGAGGATAAGCGGTGCAGCTAATGAGATGAGAATTTTTGAAATATAAAATTCTATAAAACATTTATGAATCATTTTCTGCAAATATCATGTCATTGTCAAGTGTCTGTGCTGTAAAAACAGGGAGTATTATAAAATTATATTGTAATTAAGCACACTGATCAGAGTCATTATATAACATTTTTGGTAGGTGGTGTGCCGCGAAATTTTTCCTATGTAAAAAAAAAAAACGTGCCCTGGCTCAAAAAAAGGTTGAAAAACACTGGGCAAGAGCACCAAACAATTGCCGGGACAGCCACTGTAGGAGTCATGAACAACCAGACCAGAAAAAATTGTTTTGCTACCGTGATGTCGAGTTCTGTTGTGCTGGTGAGCCGACAAAACGAGCGCACTCCTAAACTAAGTCTACTTATTGAACCAATGTGATGGCATATTTTGGAGGCAAGTGGGATTTGGCACGGTTGGGCGGAGTAAAGAGAGTGCAGGCCGAAGTGGGACATGACAGGGGTGAAAGTCAAACTTTACCTGGCAGGTGAAGAGAGTGTGAGTTTGTCAGCTCATCAACACAATGGACAGCGAACTCAACAACACTGTGGCAAAACCTTATTTTTTTTCTCAGTTCTGATCACATACGTACGTTCTTGACACCATACTTACATTTTGAGCTGCCGGCACTTCTACCGTACTGTGGCCCATTAGTCCTAAGCATGCCCACCTATGAATCTGTGCCGTGTTTTGGTATTACTTGAATCACAGTGCCTTTAAGGTCCGGACTTTAGCAGCAAGCGTGCTTGGGCACGGTACAATAGTTCAAATGTGAGTGCGGTCAGTCTCTATCTTTTAACACGAGAAAAACAGTTTGAAATTCATTTGGTTCTTACCAGCAAAGGCATGCGGGCTGGCTGAGCCTCTTCGCAGGCACTTGGAGCAGAGAATATGTTTGTGGTAGTGCAGACCGGGCCAATCTTCTAGTAGAGCGTCCAGCTCGCGCAGCAGCGGCTTGACAGCCTGCCACGCCGTCCACATGTTGGGCAGCGCAGCCTGGCTGCTGACGGACAGTGTTTCGGCCTGCAGCCTTCCAGGCGAGGGCCGATGGCTGACGACCACGGGGACTTTTCCCCTGAAAGCCGTGATGTGGCGGCGTCCGTCCGACCGCTGCATGACGTGTCTATTGATTCGAGCGGAGAAGCGGGAAAAGAGTCCAGGGGGAAACAGGAAAGGGAAGCTATACTGGATCTGCAGCTGTTCTGCTGTAAAAGGTGGACAAGGTGGTACCCAGCCCTGGTTTGGTTCGGTTTCCGAGCTCCTGTCGAGTTCGCTTTCAAAGCTACCATTCAGGTCAGTCCCAGAAATGCTGTCGGATTCTGCCTCCTCCACATGGCCGTGTCCCGGGAACTTGTACCACAGTTCAGAACTGCCTTTCAATGGCTTGCCTGCCCGGCGTTTGTTGACGCAGTAGCAGACGCCCATCTTGTCTAAGATCTCCAGGATCATGTCCATGTCCTTTTGTTTTTGTATAAGTGGGCGCAGCAGATGCCTGATGGCGGTAGACGGCAGGAGGCCATGGCTCTGGAAACCATCCAGGTAACTCTGCACCTCCTCCGCCAAGACTTTTTCCTCGTCGTCAACTGCCAGGCCCATCCCAGCTGAGCCGTCCCTTTGGAAGAAGACGTTGATTATTTTGAGTAACCGTTGCGGGTTGTGAAAAACAAAGTCCTTAAGGGCAGGGCAGTCAAAGTGCAGCAGCAGCCCGCTCCGGTGCAGGTAGGACAATGCGCTTTGGAGACACTCTTCTGAGAGCCCCGCCTGGTGACCTAGATGGGTTGAGTCCGACCAGGTCAACCACAATTCCTCCGACCTTAGGTGCAGCACCTCCAGTGTCCTCCATGACCTGGGCAGCACCCGGTAAAGCTCTGGGAAGATGTTGGGGTGCTGTGCAACAGTCACCAGTTTCTCTTTGAGGCGGTGGATATCAGTTTTATTGGTCCAAACACAGCTTATACTCAGTAACGGGGACAGGATTTGCAGGCGCTGATCAATAAGGGACCGGAGTTGGGTCTTTTTCTGCCTCAGGTTAGCGTCGGAGACGCCGTAGAAGGGGGCGTGAGGATGGGTGGCCCGCACGACGTAGCCTTGCTTCAACGCTTCTTCTACTTTCAGCACCAAGCTTTGAAGAACCTGAACATCGCTCCTTTCCTGTAGACCCACCTGACGATGGATGTCCAGCTTCTTTTCTTCCAGCTCTGCATCACCGCACCGGTCGGCGTGCGTTCCCACCAACAGTACCACAGCCTGGGGCACTTTGGCCCCAAGCAGGCGCAAAAAGTAGCCCACGTGGGTGTAGAAGTTGCACGGAGAGTAGGCTAAAAGGTTGACAACCAGGACATAGAGGGCAGAAGGGGACAAGAAAAAGGGCTTGACGAGGTCCAGGTTCTGCTTTCCGGACAAGTCGTACACCAGAAAGGTGGGGCCTCCTTCTGCTACCCAACTTGTAACTTGGATTCCTTTATTTGCGTGGACGTTGTTGCTTTCATTAAGCAGGCTGTGCAGTAGTTCCGTCTTCCCTGCACCCGTTAGTCCAAAAAGGACAAGTTTGAGTCTGGGCCTTACTTCGAGCTGCGAGTGAGCCCAATATTGCTGATAGGCGGCAATGTGCGGGATCCCCTTCATGCACACTTCATACGGTGGATGGACAAGTGGGTTGTGTTCAACCTTCCAGATATTCACCTTAGACAACTTTTCAAAGTTGTCAGGTAGGACAGCAATTTGGTTTCCCTGGAGAACCAGCTCTTCCAGCCTCACCAGGTCCACTAATGAGTCTGGTAGGTAAGTAATGTTGTTGTTGTCCAACCAAAGATTAGCAAGTTTCTGCAACCGCCCTATTTCCTGAGGAACCTGAGTCAGTTTGTTACGGCTAAGGTAGAGTTCCTCCAAACCAGAAATTTCCAGGAGAGCTTCAGGGAACCATGTGAGCTCGTTGGAGGACAAGTTGACCATTTTGAGTTTCTGCAGGCTGCCAAACCTGTAGGGCAGTTTAGCCAGCTGGTTCCCATCCAGCATTAAGCTCTCTAAGTTCTGGAGCTGACAAAATGTGTCAGGTAACAACCGTAAGTGAAGGCTGCTCAGCCATAATATTTTTATGTTCTTCAACTTCACCACATCTTCTGGCAGAACTTCAAACTTGTTTCCTGAACAGTCAAGCTCCTCCAAGTCGGTCAGCTCCAGAATTTCAGGAGGAAAGCTTCTGAGTTTGTTGTGGTCCACGTCCAGCGTGCGTAATCTGGTGAGGTTGCAGAAGGATGCTGGCATGTCATCAAGCTCATTGAAGCTGACATCCAGTTCTTCCAAAAGCTCCAAAGTGGAGATATGCTCGGTGAGCTGTTGAATGTTGTTGTGACTGACGCTCAGTTTCTTCAGCATACTCAACTGGCCCAGACCCTCATCCACGCTCCGCAAACGGTTGTGGCTGAGGTCCAACTCAACCAGCTGTCTCAACTCGAACACGGGGCAAGGAACCGTCGAAAAGTGGTTCCTACGAAGCACTAGCACGCGCAGGTTGTTGAGACTGGACGCCAGGCCTTCGGGGAGTTCCTGCAGGAGGTTGTTGCCGAGATTCAAGGCCTCCACCTGCGATAAGTCCGCATCGTTCGGATAAGGGGGCAGCTGGCGCAGGTCACTGCGCAGCTTCCTGGACCGGAGTGCGGCGTCCCGCCACAGCTGGGCCGCCTTCACATTGTTCTCCAGTGAGGACAGCCCGTCTGCCCTCTTCTGTTCCCCCTCTCCCTCCCCCCAATCCTTACTTTTTTCATTCTGAGTCCTCATGGGTCGCTCTTCATCACCCGAACCTCCGTGCGAGCAGTCAGCTGGCAGAAAACCCGGACGCCTGGCCCGGGAAGGAGGTTGTGTTTCATGGCTGCCGAGGTGCTGAGGTTTGGCGGCCGTCACAGACGAGGACAAACAAACGCAAGAACGACAAAGCTAAGAGGCCGCGGGGTTGTCGACATGGCGGCGGACAGCCAAGGTGATACTCTTACAGCGCTTTTTCTCTTCTCCGCTACTCTCCTCTTGTTTCTACGTGTTTTCCTGCTGCGGCAACGGAGAAAGTAAGGAAGTAGACTTCATCATCCCCAGCCCCGCCCAGCAGGAGGAGGAGGTGTGGGCAGCAAAAGTTTACTTCCGGTTAACAAAATAAAAGCAATTGATTTTAAACAATTCACGAAATTACTTCGCCTGCTCCGCCCAGCAGAAGGAGGTGTGGGCAGCGAAGATTTACCTCCGGTTAACAAAATAAAAGCAAATGATTTTACAGAATTCACGAAATCACTTCGTCATTCCATACCTGTCAACCTCCACGGCTCCATGTACTTACAAACTGTCGTATTTTCCCTTACAAAATAAAAAAATCTTACACAATATTTTTATTATTATTATATTATTATATTGTTTATTATTTTATTTTTATTAAAACAATATCTGACAATAGCTTTATTGTTTTAATAATCTTATATAGAATACGATTGAGTGAACTCGTTTGACTTGATTGATTTGCCGTTTCGTGATAGTCGTTGTATACCGGATGTATACCCATAATTGACAAATTTCCGTTTTTCCGTACACGTCTTAAAATGCATAAGAAACGTACTTTGTACGGCAAAAACGTACAGGTTGACAGGTATGTCATTCCCAGCCCCGCCCAGGAGGAGGAGGTGTGGGCAGCGAAAGTTTTACTTCCGGTTAACAAAATAAAGCAATTGATTTTACAGAATTCATGTAATTTCACCGTTGTTCGTAATTCAGTTTGATTTACTTACCTGTCAACCACAGCCAACTGCTCCCCTTATTAATTATTGCAATTCCTGTTATAAAGCAATGACAAACCTTACAAACACACCACGGCAACTAACTAAGATAGACTATGTAGAAACAAAGGTAATTTGTGTAAACAAGTTTATTTTATTTACTAAATAAATGCTTGATTGAAGATAACATTTGCTAGTGCAATGCCGTCTGTATTAGCATATACATACATTGTCGCATGCTAGCAGTGTCCGAGACGCTACGGATTAACTAAACTGAAGGAAATTCTGTAAACATAGGGAATGCGGGGAATTCTTTGTAAATATGTTTGGCCTTTTTACCTTGACAGTCTTTTATCCGTTTTCTCTCTAAAGTCTTACAGGTTTTCCCCTGGGAGTGCCACGTCTAACCTCGTTGCATACAATGTCTCAAAGGGCTGCACAGATCAAAGACTATTGCAAATTATTATTACAGACTATTATGACACCATCCCCTGATATTGTCAACATAAAATATAGGTTATTCATATGCCATATGAATAACCTACCGTATAAATTGCTAAGTATGGAGTCACACCCCTGTTTTACATATGACTGCTTCAGTTTTTGTGCCCTTTTTGGTATTAAACAAATGACCTACTACCTGCTTAGATGCTTGTTTTTTTTATTCAATCGTGTTCATTTTGGAGCACATTAGATATTTTCTCCCTAACATAGCTAACTTTTTAATCAAGGTCTTTGAATGATCATACTTTAGATGCCTTCAGTGTAGTGGCAATGCATCAAAATAGTTAAGTTATGAAAGCCACAAGTGCATTGCATATGCGTTTTGTACGATGTGATACTCAAAATTTCAGAACAAAATTGTTTTCCCCCCAGTGATTTAGGATGCAGTGTCAGTATTGCCACACGCTGCTGCCCGTCTAACCGAGGTTCAGCTTAACTTTGAAGAGAAAGAATACACTTTACACTGGAAAACACGACCAGATGATGAAGGTGCTGTATCTGAGTCGGATATGGAGGCTTCTCCTTCTACTGGTAACCATGGAAACCCGGACTGTTTCACGTGGGGGAGCAAACACTAAAACATGGCAGAGAGGGATGGGAGCCCCCAGGCACATAAGCGGAATTGGTACCCTGACAATCCTGGCGGTTAAGGGATCAGTAAACATGAATTCCATTCAACTCAGTATTGCAAAGCATGTCGCATGTCACCGCAGGGTAAAAGTAGGTTAAGCCGGAAGTGATGTAAATTAATCGCCTTGAGAGGTTAGTTTGCATCAAATTAAATCAAGAAAAGAAAAAAGGAACAGCGGAGTGGGCCTGGAGCCCGAGACTGAAAGCCAACACATTTAAAAGAGCTTGCCTTTATTAACAAGAAGCCTTTCATTCAAAACATTAAACTTGGTTATTTAAAAGACATCGGAAGGTCATGTAACATCCGATGACATCCAAAGGCAGCAATTCATTTCCACTTCTAATGGTTAAAAACACATCAGCGGATCTCCACCCTTCTCCAGTCTTGCGCCCCCCCTTCAGTAGTAGGGGCCGACAGTCTCAAATCCGGCGTAGCTGGGCCACTCTGGTAGGATTCCGTACCCGCAAGTGAGACTGCCGAAAGCATCAAAGCGTATGCCCGAGTCGAACTGACGATCGCTATCCCAGTGCCATTTGTCCCTTGCCCGAACGATGCGGTAGTTGTGCCCGTGGTTGCTATCCCAGTACTCGGCACCATCCACCTGGTAGCAGATGGCAAACTCCACGTGGTGGCGGAGAGCCTGCATCTGCGGCAAAGTCAAGCTGAAGGAGAAGGTGTCCCCCAACGGGCTCGGGTACATGTCCTTGACGTAGGAGCACTCCACGTCGGAATGGCTTTGCCACGAGTCGAAAGTGACGCGCAGCAGCACGCGCTTCTCGAAGGACAAGTTTTTTACCTTGACCGTGCCGGCCAGGGTCTGCTCCTTCAACACACAGTTCTCCAGGCACACACACTTCCTGTCCAGTCTCTGACGGAACAGGAGGTAGTCGGAACCAGGCGGGGTGAAGTCCAGGACCAGCTGGTCGGCGTCCGTCTCAGCGTCCCGTTTGGCCGGTTTTAGGCGGACACTCCTGGGAATGTGGATGGCGTGGAACTGGGAAAATACCTTGACCCTGGTGAGGGGTAGGCCTTGGTGGTCCGCAAAGGTCACCTGCTTCTTGATCTTCCCGGCGGCGTGCTTGTGGGCGTGGGGAGACAGGCTCCGGTACGCAAAATCCTCCTGGGTCAGGAAGAGGGGTAGCGCCATGTCCGTCGGCATGTTCACAGCGCCCTTCCTAGGCTGTTAGCTTAACATCTCACTGAAGAACAAAGAGAGGGAAAAAGTCTTGAGCTTTCAGACACGATCATAATCCACGGAGCACCCGCAGGTGATCACCATTTCTTTGCGCTCTTCCGACTTTCCTTAGAGTCTGATTTAATTAATGATTTTCTTTTCAATGTAACGAGATGCTAAAATACTAGCTCATGGCGAAAGACTCGAACCAAAATCCACAATCTCAAAGGAGGCGAAGACAGGGTAAGCAAAGTTCCAATTTCTCCAAGCAGGAATGAGCAGTATATGAGGTATCATTCATTTTAGTATTCCTAAAAATGCATTGTTTTAGCAGCCCAATGACAAAAAACCCTAACCCTAACCAAAACAAGGATATTTTAAGCACGACATGAAAAAATGTGGTACTGTATTTCCTGGGCTATGAGGTCCACCTAAAAACCAAGTACGCCTTAAAACCCAGTGGGCTTTATATGTGAATAAAATGGGAAATGGATACAGTATTTTTTCGCGTGCGATACTACACAAGATTTAAATGTAAAACACCATATTTCTACAATGATTAATCAATCAAAACACATTGCTGATCAGAATCGCAAAATATTGAATGCAATGGGAATTGAACCCGGCGAGTAGCGATGAGACAGGCAAAACCTAACTAGATCACTAACTAATCCTTGTAACATATAAAAAGGTTTCAATTTTATCTCTGGATCAGACTATTTATACAGTTTCAGAAACTAATGTTTCAGAAAGCCTTCATGAAAGATATAAGTAAACACAAAGTCCGATTCATCAGGCACACAAAAACAGTTGTATCCCTTGTCGTGCTTTTTCTTTGTTATTATTATTTTTCACTCGTTTTTCATACTCTGAGGTACGCTTTTCAACAAGATTCACTATTTTCACTCCGTTTGAATACTTTTGACTATTTTTCCACACATGCCAACATTTTGACTTTAACGAAGCTGTATGGAATTTGAAAGTTTGTTACTCTGCCGCCATCTCCTGGCTTAAAGTCAGAATTGCAGCCTTAGTCATGATGCGCACCCAAGTTCGTGTATTTCTTAGACTTGCTCAGATAAACTCTTCTTTTTTTAATCCGTTTTGTGGGTTTTTAATAGGTGTGGACTTTATTTGAAGCAGGCCTTTCCTTACTCTCACCATTTTCATGTTACACTGTTCAATGGAAGTTAAAAAAAATCCTGCGGGGAGGAGCATGACGTAACTCTCCAGCACTCTCCCAAGCCCCCAATTCTTGAACCTGATGTGTTCCGCCCCGAACAGCTTTGCTAAACATAAAATAAAACATAAAGGCGCTTTGAACTCAATTAGGCATTGGTAACACATTCTTATTTGAGGAAATATTTAACTTTCAACTTTGTAAAGGTGGGTTGCGTGATTTGAGGAGTTCTTAAAAAGTTTAAAAATAAATATTTCCTCAATTAAGTGTGTGTTAACAATACCCCACTGAGTTCCAACAGCCTTTATATATTTTTCCCAACACGCCTATCTGCTTTCATTTCACTTTTACACTCTGTATTTTGGTTACGGAGTGCACTACCCTGGAAGAAAGGAGGCATGGGTTTTGGGGGTGTTGGAGAGTGATTTCACGCGCGTGGTCGCAGTTTTCTTTTATTCCAGGATGAAAATGGGGAAAGTAAGAGAAGGACCGTTTTAAACACAATCCAAATACCAACACAAACTCTAAAAAATATGAAAAAGGAAGCGTATACCAGAACAGGATTTCACTTACTTGCGTGCGCGATAAAAGGAGCTGCAATTATTTATATATATATAATATATTTTTAGCCAGAAGATGTCAGCAAAGAATATTTGAATTTACGGACACTACTTTGAATAGAGGAAACATTCAACTTTTTAAGGGCACCTCAAATGATGCACCCCACCTTTAAAAAGCGGTGCATTTTAATGCAAACCCCATTTTTTTACGCGGAAAACACACTCCGTCTTAAAAAGATTAATAACTAACGAACAACATGTGCTTGTTTAAAGCCAGAATTGGCTATCAAAATAGAAATCTAATGCGATCATCAGAGTGGTTTATTCACACACAAAGATTTAATCTCGCTTCAAAATAAAGCAGCCGTAGACTAAACTATTAGTTTTAAATCAAGATTTTTGTTGTTTGAATTTTAAAAAGCGGTTATTTAAAAAAAGAAAGTTTTACGCATTTTTAAGGGCTGAAAAGCGGCAGTGGCACCTCCAGAAATGTTTCATAGTGGCCACTTCAAATCTTGGGGTGGCACACCAGACCAAAAGCCTTAATTTTAGGTTATTGAAGTAAGAAAATCAGGGGAAAACTATCAGGAAGACATAAGGACATGGCTACTGATATACTATGGTGTATTTTATAATATCTTAAGTTATGAATGATTTAATGTACATTGTCCATTGCTGTCTAGTTGACATTTTGAGTTCCACAACAATTCTGTTTTATTGTGTTGGGTATATTAAACATATTAGCAAATTGTACGTATAACAAAACAAAATAATTACTGTGTGTTGGTAGCATACCTGTCAAGCTCCACGGCTCCATGCCCTTACAAAATGTCGTATTTTCCCTTACAAAATACAAAATCATCTTACACCATTTTTTTTCCGAACGTGTTTATTTATGTCGTTTAACATGTTATATTGTACATCTGTTTCGTTATATCATATATATTGTTAATTAACATTTTGTTGTGAGATACTGAGTTGCTCGACATGAATGAGGGTTAATATTAAAAAAAGTTCAAAAATAAAGTAGCTTGGACGTTCATTGTAGAATATTATTAATTAAGTAGAATAATAAATTTTCTTATTAGAATTATTAATTCATTTTCTGCATAAAGTTATTGTTGGTAATATACTGATTAAAGGGATAACCACAAACCCGTCTTTTTTCATTTTCATTTTCTCCTTTTATACTTCCTTTTTTTCTTAACTTTATACAACATAATCATTCGTCATCAAAGCAAGTGAGCCGTTTGAGAGCCGTCTATCTTTAATGAGTTGAGCCGAAAAATCCGGTTTTCTAAAAAGAGACGGACTTCCTTTCACTACATAACTACCACATGAAATCCGAGGCGGCAGACGCATGCGCACGGTAGCATCAAACTGCTCGCTTCATTTGCAACGGAAAAAAACGATACCGAGAAACAGACTACCGCGGCGAACTCGTTTGACTTGTTTGATTAGTCGTTTCGTCATAGTCGGTGTATACTGGATGGTACCCAAAATAGACAAATTTGCGTTTTTCTTGCGTACAGATTTTCTTCTATGTTGTACACGTCTTAAAATGCATAATAGACATACTTTTTACCGCAAAGACGTACAGGTTGACACGTATGTAATTATTACTGAATGAAAAAAATATAAAAGGAACTTTCTAACAGAGATCAACGGATTAGTGGGGTGGCCTGCAAATTTATAGGGGTGGGCCATGGCCACCCCTGGCCACCTCCTGGCAGCGCCACTGAAAAGCATTTGTGCAACGCGTACAGCGGTGCTGTTAGCAGGTATGGCATGTGTGCAGACGGTCGACATAATTGTAGGTCAGTTATGGTGACGATTCGTGCATGCGGTGTGTCTTTTCGGTTGGAAGGAGGAGGTTACCTCAAGCTCTGAGCAGTCTGCACAACGCTCAAGTGCCCGCCCTTTATATCACCTGACCAAAAGTGACCTCATATCCGATCTCCCAAGAGTCTAATGCACACGTGCAATCCCCCAAAAGCAACCACGAGAAAGCAAGCTCTCTTACCTGCACTGCGTACGCGGGCCCGTCCACGCAAAACTTCTGCAGCAGCTTCGCTTGCATACCAGTTGAGAGCCACTCGCCCTCCACGTGAACAGTCCCTGGCAACCAATCACAAGAGGGCCGGGTCTGAGTGATAGTGACGTCACGCCACCTGTTTCCACCAGTGGGCGCGCCTAGGTCAAAGGTGGAGAGAGAAGCGTCAGCTGAGGCCTTTAAAGGTAAAGACATCCCTCGGTTTTCGCGGTTAATGGAAACGAAAACTATGCACGAAAAGCGAAAATCCACAAAGTAGCGTCACAGTTTCATAAAAACTTACCTCTGGATGACGTCATTACCAACTGTGAATATACAATTGTAAGAAAATAAACAGGGTTGGGTATTGTTACTTTAACTTGATTACTTTCAATTACTTTTGGATTACTCCAATACCAAATATGGTAATAAAAAACAAAAGAAACTAAATATGAATAAAATGATGGCTCACAACACGTGGTAAGCGTTCTCTCCTGGCTTTGATCTCTTTGATCTCCGGCAAAACGAACATAAAATGCAACAGAAACAAAATGAAAATAAATCCAAACAGCTTCCCAACATCATTTTTGCCGTTCCATGTATTCTGTTACTCCCCAAGCCTGCACAAAATTAAGTAATTTTATTCATATTTAGTTTCTTTTGTCTTTTATTAGCATATTTGGTATTGGAGTTATCCAAAAGTAATTGAAAGTAATCAAGTTAAAGTAACCCTACCCAACCCTGAAAATAACTATTGAATTACAAATAAAAACACAGAGATAGGTTCCGGATGATCGTTTGTAAGTTGAATTTGTTCGTGAGTGGCTTCAGTGCTATATTTTGTATGTTTAAGGTTTGTATAAATATGTTAAAGGTTTGTATGTGTTACTTGTATTGTTTTGTCCTAAAAAATAAACATTCCATAAAATAATATGCTCTATAAGGATGAAGTTGAGTTCAATTTACTTTTGGAAGATGAGCTTCAAGGGGTCCTCCTCCGTGGTGGAGAGTGGAGGAATAAAAAACGATTCAACCATTTTGTCAACCACATCAAGCTTTCTTATTCCACTTTCATTTCAAAAGAAACGGCTCACCTCTTCTTTACACTTTACACCAACCATATTGAATTGATGCACGAGATATTAAACAATAAAAAGGTCAAAGTTCTTAGCACGCTAGATACACAGTACACGTAGTATGTTGACACACGAACTAGGAAGTTGAAGCCGGATTTCTTCTTCGGGGTGGATGCTGGGTGACGTCTCAAAGCGCTAAAAATCTAACTTACAGCAATGTCCGGATATTTTTCGACATCCCCAAAAAATGTTCTTATCTACCGTTCTACGTAAGTCGAATGGTCGTAAGTACGGCAGTGTCTGTATACAAAATTAAAACAAAATTGTGGGGCTTCTTCTTTCAGTATAAGAAAGCAATTTAGAGAGTGGCTGGCTAGCTGCACATGAGCATCGGGTGTCCTCGATTTGAGCCAAGTCTTCACATTATCTAAACACAACCGTCCTGAATGTAGCGGTTTCACACGAGTTGCAGCTCCAGGTCATCCCTTTCATGAGTAATGGATCTGGTGTTGCTGAAATACAGGCCCCGCAAGGGAAGCTTGTGAGAGTTGCTACCTAGCCTAGCAGCAGTAAGCCTGACCTGCCGCCTCGCTCTTGCCATGTTTCCCGAACCCGATCCTAATCCACGGAGCACCCGCTGGTGATCACCATTTCTTTGCGCTCTTCTGACTTTCCTTAGAGTCTGATTTAATTAATGATTTTCTTTTCAATGTAACGAGATGCTAAAATACTAGCTCATGGCGAAAGACTCAAACCAAAATCCACAATTTTAAAAGAGCCGAAGACAGGGTAAGCAAAGTTCCAATTTCTCCGAGCAGGAATGAGCAGTGCACAATTGTAGTTCCCTACGTTCGCTGTCTGTTTCGGAGCTGCCTCACACGTTGTGTTAATGATCTTCGCCATTTTGAAAGTGTTGTATTCCTTTAATGGCGTCAAAGCTCTGGCGGAAACAAGCCGGATGGGTCAACTTTGAGACAAAATTTCTCGAGTCCCCCAACACGTGAAATGTTTTGCAACATATTTGCGGTGAAGAACTCTACACGTTCTGTACTTAATTGAGAAAAAAAATCTGTTTGTTCTCTTTAAGTCCAACGAAGAAGGACGCACAGTGTCCACTTGTGAATAAGAGGCCTCGCTTGAACTCCGGAAACACACAACACGGGTAAAAAAAGAGCAGATACGTGAATAACCTGATTAAAATAGAACATTTGTTGGGGTTGTTGTACAGACCAGCCAGCTGTCAATATTTGCATGCAGGTTGGGGGTCAATGGAAGCACAACATGTACACGCTGTCCGTGAATGCACCGCCGGCACCAGATGATGTCAATTATTAATGAAATCTAGATTCAGTCATGTGACTGTATATTTGATTCAATATATTATACAAAGTCATTCAAGCCTATAAATAAACACCTCTGCCCCATTTGTCCCATGTATAGATAATAAGCTCATATATGTCCCAAACAGCACAAGATGTCTTTTGCATGTTGGGTTTTGGGCAGGGGTCAGAGACTTGCAGCTCTAGAACAGCTTGTGGATCTTAAGCACCGTCCTAGTGGCTCCCTCGAGCTTTTTTAGAAATGTTTGAAAATAGATAAAGATTAGGAAGGGATATATGGAGACCTCTCACTACCCTGCGCTTCAGTTATCGCTGGTTCACTCCTTCGCAGGGAAAAAATAATTCAATATATTAAAAAAAAAAAAAAGGTTGAATAAAAAAAAGCAAACAAACAAATCTTCCTGCACCACGAGGAACGTTTCAGGCAGCCAAGATTCAAGCTAATTGGACATTTAATTGGAGAAAAAATAGATCACAGGAAAAAGAATGTTTCCGGCACTGACGCAAAAGCTCTCGGGAAATAACTCCAGGATTCACGCCCACTCTCCAGCACTTTTTGACTTGAGATCTCCAATGGCGGTTGATCATTTAATATCATAGCGTCTTTCATACTGTAATATGACTGGACACCTGCTCTGCGTTCCACTATATCCTTTGCGGATTTTTACCTTTCAGGGGTGGTTCTGGTCCACATTAACCACAAAATCCAAGGGATCTCTGTGTATACACGACCGAATGTCATGGTTTGGGGCTGCATAAGTGCAACTGGAATTGGGGCGTTGCATTTCACTAAGGGGAACACAAACTCAAGAATGTACTGTAAAATAACGGAGCAAGGAATAGTACCCTCCCTTCAGAAACTGGGTCGCAGGGCAATGTTCAAGCCTGACAAGACTCCAAATACACTTCTAAGATGACCAAGGCTTTTCTAAAGATTCTAAGGGTAAAGGGGGGACTGGCCAAGCATGTCTCCAGATCCAAACCCAATAGAACATCTTTGGAGCATCCTCAAGCGAAAGGTGGAGAAGCACAAGATCTTGAATATCCCCCAGCTCAGTCATCCTCGCATGGAGGAGTGGAAGCGCATTCCATTGGAAATTTGTGGGGCTCTGGTGAAATCCATGGCCAGGAGAATTAATATGGTTCTGTAAAATCATAGTGGCCACACAAAATATTGAACTTCAGGAACTTTTAGTTAAGGGTTCACTCACTATTGTTACCAGGGGTTTTATGGGTAATGACTATGTTTTGAGTTTTTGAGGGGGAAAATAAATGTACACTGATTCATAAGCTTTACAAAGACCTTTCATTGTGTCAAAGTGATGTTTCTTCAGTGTTGTTCAACTAAACATAATGATGGAGTCTCTGCAGAAATGTGAGAGGTGTTCTCACTTTTGTGACATACTGTATAAATAAATGGGTAGTCGCATTTATTTATTTGCTTTTTTTGGAATTATGTTACTGTTTAATATTATTGCACAATTTTCCATTGCACTGAAAAGCGCTATATAAATGCAGACCATTTACCATTTATTGTTCCAAGTAACTCAAAAATACCCCACTCTATCTTGTGGATATTTTTTTACTAATCATCCTGAAATTCTTTTTATCTTATTTTTCTCTTTTAATTTTCTATCATGTTTTTATCTTAGAGTATCATGTCTAATCTCATTGTAAAAAAAATGTTCACTACGTTGTTATCACTGACAATAAAGGCGATTCTAATCTTAACTCTTATCTGCTCCTAAAAACACCATGGCAATACTAACCATTTTCTCTCCCAATCCTCAAAGCGGTGCATTTAAAAAAATACAGAAATTGTATCGTCGATGTTTTAAAGTCGATGCATTTTGTCATTTTCCAGTTTTCAAATGAATGAAATTCCTCCTTTTTTGAGTAATATACATAAAAAAAAACAGAAAATGGATGGACTTCGACCGGTGATATCTGGGCTAAGAGGCATATATACAAATCTTCCAGCCAAACAGCCACCATTGTGGTTGAGTGCTTGGTCATAAAAGTAAAACAAACGAAAAAAAAAATGAAATATTAACGTGACATGCTTTTGACTCGCTGTGTTTTGGGATAAAATAGGAAAATGTTGATATAACTCTGTATTCAAATTCTGTTTTGTGATCGTGTGTGATGCTTATATTTCTTCTCATTGTAGGTGGAGGGGGTTGGGGGTGGGGGTTGTTGTACTAATAAAGGTCCAGTGTGTGTTATTTAAAAAACTTCCATTTGTTAAATAAAACGATATTGATTTGGATAGTTATTGCGAACTATTATATAAAAGTGCATTTTTTTATTGTCATTGGTGGAGAGACGTGTATTTATTTCACATATGAGACAGAGCTAGAGGGAGCTTTTATGCTTGGCCACCATCTTGCTGCCATGAGAACATTTTCCCCTGACTCTTATTTTTTCTTGTCTCTCTTCCTGTTTGACTTTTTTTCTTTCTTTTTCTTTTTTCCCTTTTTCATTGTTTTCTTTTTTATTTTGTTCTTTGTTTTCTTCTTCTTTTCATTTTTTTTCCCAACTAATTTTGTTTTTGTCTTTCTTTCTTTTTTGCTTCCTTCATTATTTTGTTCCTATTTTGTCTTTTTGCTTCTTTTTCTTCTATGTCTTTCCTTTTTCATTCGTTTTCTTTTTTCTTTTTGACTTTTTTTAGTTTTCTTTTCCCCTTCTTATCTTTTATTTCTTTTTTTCTTAATATCTTTAATCATTTTTTTTTTTTTTAATTTATCTATATTTATTCAAATTTATTTCGCCCCATATCCTTGCACTTTTTTCTTTGTTTTCTCCTTGTTTCCTATTTTCCTTTTATATATTCTTTTAATCCATTTTTGTTCTTTTTTCCCATATTGTATTTTTTCTTTTCTTCTTTTTTATTTTCCCCATTTGTTTTTTTCCTTCTGTCTTTGCAAAAAGCCGGGCAAAAACATAAGAAAAATAGTGCGTTTTGGTCACTTTGATTCTTCATTGTCATTTTCTTAGTTGTTTTAGCCTGTTCTTCACAATACTGTGACATCTAATGGACAAATATTATTGTGTATTATATTACACACTATGTTCCTGTCCGGAGCTTTTTGCTCTGAAAATGCTGCTCTACAAGTGATCCCAAGAGCCAAGAAGAGATCCGCAGGTATCGGCCCCTGTTGCTTTGGAATGCTCTGCCCTCTGGGTTCCGATCTGCAACCTCAGTGGAACTGTTTGAATCTAGGCTAAAAACACACTTCTATTCTATCGCTAATGAATGACCTATATTTAATGTTGACAATTTCTGTGTATCCTTTGTTCATAGATAGATAGATAGATAGATACTTTATTCATCCCCGAAGGGAAATTCACATTTCCAGCAGCATCCCTGAGCTGAGAACAGTACAATAATAAAGCAAAAAGAATACAATATACAAATACCCAGTGTGACGTGCAAATGCCCACTGTAGCGTGTTATATAGAATAACTAAATAGTGCTACACAGAATACATATTGCAATAAGATTCGGTAATATGCAATGTTCATGCTACATCCATTGAAACCTGGTCATCCTTTTTATTTTATTTTTTAAGTTTTACTTTATGCTTGAATTTCTTTATATTTTATTTTTATTGTTTGTTAATGCAACATCCATTTCTGGTCCTGGTCATCCAAGAAGGGGGATCACCTCATGTGCAGTCCCTTATTAAGGTTTTCTAATTTTCCACATCCATCCATCCATCCATTGTCTTCCGCTTATCCGAGGTCGGGTCGCGGGGGCAGCAGCGTTAAAAGGGAAGCCCAGACGTCCCTATCCCCAGCCACTTCCTCCAGCTCATCCGACGGGACCCCGAGGCGTTCCCAAGCCAGCCGAGAGACATAGTCTGTCCTGCCACATATTGAGGTTTTTGAGTTTTCCCTTGCCCTCATGTAGGTTTTAGATCAGGGGTTCGTGTAAGAATAGTCTTTAGTTTGCAATAGTCTGTGCAGCCCTATGAGATTTTTATACAAATAACCACTACTTGACCCTTTAAGTTTATATTGAACCGTAAACCCAAGTGCTGCAAATCATGATTGATGGCACAGAAATAAAGTAAGATGCTTTGAATGGATGATAAAAGTCAAGTCAAGTCACATTTATTTGTGGTGCCCTTAATCACAGAAATGTCTCAAAGGACTGCACAGAATTACAATTACACAATTACCTGATCTTAAACCAACATGCGGGCAAGGAGTAACTCAAAACCTCAGCGTAAGGAAAAAAAGAAACCTTGAGAAGGGGATTTTAGAGTGGTAATCCCCCTTCCAGGATGGCCAGGGTGAAATACATTTAGCATTACAGTACACAAACATAGTAAACACTAGGTAACATGTTGAAAATTTGTCCAGAAAGTGCTTGACAGCAACGATGCCCCAGCCTGTAAACTAGTCCAGAAAGTCTGGTTAAAACAATAAAGTCGCTCATTTAAGAGATGTCGGTCTTCATCCAGAGATTCCCGTAGTAATATTAGTTTTTCAAACGCATCCTTAGTAACCGTGGCAACGCAAGATGGCTTCCTTCTGGCTTCAGCGGCGAGGTGCAATGCAGCGAAGGTGGACTTTCAGACCGAAGCAATCAGACGCAGGGCACGTCAACGGTTTTCCTGACAGACCGTGCGCATGCGCATTACAGCAGCTCCTCCTTTCCTCAGCTTGCCGTGCGCGCTCCCAGCTGCAAACATCAGGAAGTCATCGATTCAATCGGGCACCGGACCTCAGCGCGCCCCACCGGACTTCAACTGATCGCCGGCCGCTGCTGGCTGCGCCACTCCGTGGCGTAAAGTGCGGCGAGACGCGCGGACGAACGGCTAATTAAGCTAGCTCCTCAGCTAGCTCCTCGGCTAGCTCCTTAGCTAGCCTGGGCGTCTGCTTCCGAATTGTCGTGAATTGTTCGGACGCAAAATGTCCGCCAAAGAGCAAAAACCGTCCACAACGGAACGACCCATCAAAGGTAACCTTTGCATGTTTTTTCTTCCTCCTAATTATATTTTGTTAATTCTTGTAGCCTTACCTGCTAGCTGGACCCTACGCCCATTTTATGCGCGATTTGATGACGTCACAGGCACGCTCTGACACGCTTCAGTCAATTGTATCGATACAGTCGCTTAAATGTAGTAAAACCGCACTATCAACGTCACCCAGCTTCCTTACAAACTCAACAAGGCACCTATTTACTCATAGCAAGACAGATTATGTAGGCTGAATTAAATACAATTGGTGCAAACAAGTTTATTTTATTTACTAAATAACCAATACAACAATTCTTTCTGCAATATTTGAGTTCTTTCCCCTCCATCCATCCATGATTTGCACTGCTTATCCTCAGTAGGGTCGCGGGGGTGCTGGAGCCCTTCCCAGCTGAACTGGTTGCCAGCCAGGGCACACAGGGACAGACAATTCACGTGCTAGGGACAATTTGGACCGGCATATGAACCTAACATGCATGTCTTTGGAATGTGGGAGGAAACCGGAGTGCCCGGAGGAAACCCACGCAAGCACGGGGAGAACATGCAAACTCCACACAGGAGGTTCGGTCTCATGACCTCAGAACTGTGCCGCACACGTGCTAACCACTGCGCCGCTGTGCTGCCTAGTTCTTTCCCCTTTTGCATTGAATTTAGCGTTGCTTAATTTATGTAGCAGTGCAGGATTTTGCTATCTTCGTCTATAATACAGACTATTTTACTCCGTCACAGTGTAGTTTGAAATGGGAAAAACGAGATCAGCCTGATGAGAAAAAGGTTAAGAAAAAATATCTAAAATGTATATATCTAACAAATATTATAATATATAACAAATATTATAATATATAACAAATTAATATTTTCTTAACCTGTACCAAAATCAGGGGTTTTACGGGTGCTTGAAATCTTTGAAATTTAATGGTGGTGTCCGTGACTGCTGACTTCTGGTTTTATTTTTTGAGGGGAAAGGTAAAAAATTATGGATTAAAATCAAGTACACATTTTTCGTATTCCTGTTAACAGAGAACAGTAGAACTGTTAATCAAGCAAATATGTGCATTTTGTGAAGTACATTCTGTGGTAAACTGCAAAGTCTGTAACAAAAGAACTTAACATTTCTCAACGTTTGTTCTTAGGTACTGCATGCTTTTCATTTATAATACTTTTTTTAGGCACAGTATGGCAGAACGCTCAAGCTCTTTTATAAAGAAATATACACATTTAAAAGATACAATGCATGTCATCATAAACTCATTGGCTTGATTGTAACTAAGTCTTACTCAGGTGAGTCAGGCTCAGTTTCATCCGACTGTCCGTCGTGCTTTCTTCTTCAATGTTCGCGCGCCACCTAGCTACTGCCATGTTTCACGAGTTCTGCTTTGCAAACGTTTAAGTGTTTTTTTGTTGTCCGTATCCAGGCTAAAATGCTCGCAAATTTTGAAAGTTTTGGTATGCATACTTGATGTTGACGCTCGGGCTGCAACTAACAAGTATTTTTATAATCGATGAATTGGTCGATTTATTATTTCCATCCATAAATGGGATATCTTTTTTCCCTTTCTTTAGTGAAATATTGAAGTTTCGGACAGATAGAAAAACAGTGCACAAAAAAGAATATTCTATAATATAAAACAATTTACATCTAAGTGTTGATAATAAACGAAAATACAAACAAATGTATGCTATACACCTGCAAATATGTAAGATACTCTTTTCCTACCGCCTTATCCAAAGATCATATTATATTTTTATTTTATGTGTAGCAAATGTTTTTAAAATATCAAAAATGTAAACCCACTTTTCAAAATGTTTTCAACAATTTTTGGGGGGGTTAAATCTTTGAATATAATAAACATTACCCATATATGAAAATCCATGCTCAAGAATTGCCAGTATTATTATTTTCCTTTTTTACTTTATTTTATTTATTTTCTCATTTTTTGTCTGTATTTCTGCAGCACTTAAAAATTGTAACTTTGTACCACGAAAAAACAGTCAAACACTACCAAGTTGAAACTTTCCTGCCAATTTTGTTTGTAATGATGCAAAGTTAAATATTTAGGATTTAAAAAAAATGTAAAATGTTTTATAAACACGGACTCCCCCCCCCCCCCCCCCCCCTTCCGGAAGAAAGTGGTACTACTACATAAATCACTTGATACAACAAATCAATGATGGAATTAGCTGCCAACACTTTTGTCGATGAGTTGTTGCAGCCCTATTGTCGACTCTCTCGATTAAATTTTTTTGTCGAATAATTGTCGCAGCCCTAGTCGCGACGCGGTTGGCGATTAGCTAACATGCTTGTGTGTTGTTGACGTGTGCGTAGCGGTGCCGTATCCTCCTGGGACGCTTCTGTCCCTGTCGGATCTGTATGTGGACGGGCGGCCAAATGTGGACGTGTTGAAGGCGCACCTGCTGAAGGAAGGCCGCCTGGAGGAAGAGGCAGCCCTTCGCATCATCAATGATGGCGCCGCCATCCTGCGCCAGGAGAAGTGCATGCTGGACGTGGACGCGCCCGTCACAGGTACGCGCACACCTCCGATTACTACCGTAAATTCCGCAATGCGAGCCGCTACTTTTTCTACGTTTTAAACTCTGGGTCAATCTCAATCAAGTAGTAATTCTCTTCAGATAACTACTTTTTTTTTTCTACCTAGTCATATTTTTCTGAAGTAACAGTACTTTTACTTGAGTAAGACACTTCGGCGCAGCAGTTGGGCACTGAAATGCGCACTTCGGCCCCAAAGTTATATTCTTCAGATAACTCTATCATATAAATCATGCTTACCAAACTATTAGTTTATCTCCAAAGAAATTTTCATCCTCGGTGTCAAAATAGAAGTTGCGTCGCTTCCTTTTTCCATCTTACGTCCCTTACGTCAGACATCGTTTCTGCTTCTCGCCAATAGCCTACGAGCTTTGCAAACTTTCTGCTTTTCAGTCAAATATTTCACTATTTGCAAGATAATCTGCAGAATTTTTTTTTTTTTGGTGCCATTTCGTTCAGTTTCATTTTGCTGCACTTCGCCAAACCGTTCGTTTTGGCGCTGCACTTTGAAGTGCACACTTCGTTTCAAGTAAACCCCAAGTTGTGTACTTTAGCCAAAACGCATGATCCTGCACCGAACTGCGCACGCCATCGAAGTAAAGCTTCAAGTTTAGTTCCGGCTTGGTCACTCAAATCAAATCATGGTCAGGTTCGGGCTTATATACCTGCGGTTTGGGTCGGGCAGGTTTTAGGCCGGATCTTACCTCTAATACAATGATATGAACGCTGAGCCTTTTGGCGTTACCTGTGGCGTTCCGCAGGGCTCGGTACTTAGTCTCCTCCTTTTTAATATTTATAAGCTTCCGCTTGGTGATATTATTCGCAAGTATATTATTAATCCGTGGCTGCCTGGTTATCCTGGAAGGAGGATTACCTAGTGTGTTACCCCTTCTCAAGGCTTCTTCATTTTTCTCATGTTGAGGTTTTCTTTGCCCTCATGTAGGCTTCAGATCAAAGGATGTTGTATTGGTGGTCTGTGCAGCCTTTGAGACTCTTTGTGATTAAGGGTTGTACATAGAATTATGACTTGACTGTTGGGTTTGCGATCCCTCAACTGCTTAGGTTGTCAGAGCACCACTGAGGCTGCAACTCTAGACAGCTTTCTCCACAGCTGACAGTTCTTGGCCTGTTTTGGGTCGTGGCAAAGTTTGCATCAGTCCATTACTTGATGTCCAGTTCTTTTTGCTCTTCCTCTCCTCCTGCCCCTTGATCTTTGCCCTGGAGAATAATCTTGGCCAGTCCTGATGATCTTGTGACGTTACCATTCCACTGCAGTTTTTGTCTGTGCAGTTGACAACAGTTCTTCATAGGGACCAATGATTGTGTTGCGCTACTGACTAAAGCTAAGAAGCCAGTACAATAACAACGGCCTGTACATATGCTGAGAGTCATGCTACTCATCTTAAGCTTTCTCAACCTATGCGTATATGTTAATGCCATTTTAATTATTATTGACTCGCTGCTCCAGTGGATTGACAACAGTCTGCAAGGGAATGCTTTAATCGCAAAACAACATGTTACTTTTCTGTGACATTTCCCCGCTGTTTTTTTTTTTTTCGAAATGTGAGAAATGGTCAGAAATTTATGGTATTAAAAATTCAACATTTAAAACCCCACACTCCACTACTACTGTTGAATGTTTTTGGGCAGCAGTAGCTCAGGAGGTAGAGATCTCGTCTTGGGACCCAATGGTTCGATTCCCGGCTCCTCAGAGTTAAATGTCCTAGGGCAAGACACTAAACCCTCAATGGCCCCGACAGGCATCCGGCTATCGGTGTGTGTGTGTGTGTGAATGGGTAAGCGAGAAGCACATAAGTCACTTTGGGAGGTCTTCAGTGACTTAAAAAGCGCTATATAAATGCAGACCATTCACCGTTTGGTCATCTGGACACCCGTTTTAACAGAGCTTGCATTTGTTTAGTGTGCGGCGACGTGCACGGTCAGTTCTTTGACCTAATGAAGCTTTTCGAGGTGGGCGGCTCCCCAAGTACCACCCGCTACCTGTTCCTGGGCGATTACGTGGACAGGGGCTACTTCAGCATTGAGGTAAGCGCCCTGCCTCTTCGTACCTTGCCCCGCCACATACGGGAGTGTTTCCTGTTACCTGAAGGCACGCCTTCTCTCGTCAGTGTGTGCTGTTCCTGTGGGCTTTGAAGATCAACTACCCGGACACGCTCTTCCTGCTCAGAGGCAATCACGAGTGTCGACACCTCACCGAGTACTTCACCTTCAAACATGAGTGTGAGTCTGCAGCAAGTTGTTGTACACAATCATTTTTTTCTTTTTGCCAGGAACAAAGTCAGTCACTAATACGGGACAGATATGCCAGGAAAAAAAAATCTGAAAAGACTAAAAGGCCTCAGAGACTGTTTGTTCCCAAGAGACATCAACAACTTAAACAAGCGTGCCAGACTGTGACAAATATATATATCTTTTTGGAATTTTCATTGCTGCTAAATGTTATTTCACTACTTTTAATGTAATTTTAAAACGACACACTATTTTTTTCATTGCATTATTTTAACTTCACTACCTTGAATTTTTTTTTCCCATCTATGCTGACATTCTTTTATTATATTTTTTTCTCTTTTAAGATTTTATCCCATGTTTATCCTGAAGTTCCATGTCCAATCTCGTTGCAAACTATGGTCACTTTTTTTTTTATCATTGGCAATTAAGACAATTCCATTCAAATAAACTCACACGTTTTCTTCAGTTTGTAAAATGGTTGTGAGATTAAATTGATTATCATTTGTAAATCTAGAAGTTCTAACGTGGCAAAATGGTGATGAAAATACTCGCACATTTTCAGGCAATATGTTTTTTAATTAATATTTTATGGAAAATTTACAAAAAAACTATTTAGAAGTTAAGTCATGTTTATTTATACAGAGTCTCTAGACAAAAAAACTGATTATTGCAAACTACAGACTACTGTTACACCATCCCCTGATCTAAAGCCTGCATGAGGGCAAGGAAAACTCAAAACCAAACATGTTCTTTTATGACCTAACAAATTGGCAAATTTGTGAGGAAAACACGTACAGTATATCTATATATTGGAGAACTATTCTCTCCAATATCTGACTTTCTAAAGAGACACATTCGCGAGAATTCAATCATTTCTAGGTAATAAAATTGTTAACATATGACTATAAAACGATTTATTTGCGAGAAAAAACGAACTTATAGAAAACCAAATTTGTAAAAATATACATTGTTTTAGCAATTTTGTCATACGATAAAATGTTGAAGAAATACAGCTTCAAAGTTTTGACTTTGTAAAGTAACAAATTTACTAGGAAATGGAACATCCAGGAAATCAAGATGTTACTTCATACAAAGGAATTTTTGCAAGAAAAAAAAAAATATAAAATTGAAATATATGATTTTGTAAAGTAGCAAATTATGCCATTAAAAACAAATGTATTGGATAAATATATTCGAGAGTATATTACATTATAAAGTGACAAGCTTGCAAGAGGGTAAAATGTACAGAAACTAGTTTGTATTTTTGTCACTAATTCAGAACGATGAATCACAAATGAGCTATTTTCATTTTCTGCAAATTTCCACTTATGCCCTTAGTGAAAATCACCCCCTTCCAAAGTTGAATATATATAAATGACTACACCCTAATCCACAGTCGAGATTCACAAATTCAGATTTTTATGCGCTTAACAGTAATGTTATTTCTGTAAATTAAATTTGTGTTTTCGAAGTACAATAAGCAGTTTTGCATCCGGCGCAGGTAAGATCAAGTACTCTGATCTGGTGTACGAGGCGTGCATGGACTCTTTCGACTGCCTGCCTCTGGCGGCCTTGCTCAACCAGCAGTTTTTGTGCGTCCACGGGGGTCTGAGCCCCGAAATCACCAGCCTGGACGACATCCGCAAGGTCGGCCTGCCGACGCGGCTGAACCCGGCCCGCTCGTGACATCCATTAACATGCATTTCTGCACGCAGCTGGAGCGCTTCAAGGAGCCCCCGGCCTTTGGGCCCATGTGCGACCTTTTGTGGTCCGACCCCGGCGAAGACTACGGCGCAGAGAAGAACCAGGACCACTTCAGCCACAATAGCGTGAGGGGGTGCTCCTACTTCTACAGGTACGTGCATTACCAACCTTTTGACATTAAAAAGCTGTACGGACGCTGCCCTACTTAAAAACGCAGACTAAAATGCCTCGAGACTTTTTGTGTCTGTTACATTTGAAAAACCAGCTTGGTGGCCTTGGGGGTAGGGCGCCGTTCCCGAGACTGGGAGGTCGCTGGTTCGAGCCTCGGCCGAGTCATACCTAAAGACTTACAACATTGACACCCGTTGCCTCCCTGCTTGGCGCTCGTCGTTAGGGGTTAGAATTGGGGGGGTTTGCTCACCTAATGAGTCGCAACGACAGGTGTTGCGACACATCGGTTGGGTTGTAATAATAATTTGTAATGTATTTGTATTCAGCCAGTATAAACCATAAACATGATATATACAAGAAATCATTTGACACGCGAACTATCAATAATGATAAGATAATAGATGTAAAATAATAGAGTAATAAAGATATTGTAATGTATAATACAAGGTAATTATATTAAATAGTTTAAATAACAAGACTAGAGTAGAATAGGTCGGAAGAACGACGTTGGCATAATACTGGCATAATAATACTATACATATTACCCTAATCATTTCTCCTTGAACATGCGAATAGCGGAAGGGTAAAAACTCTCTTTAAGACGTGTAGTCTTTCTCCTAATGAAGCAAAGATGGTGACCTGACGGCAGGTAATCAAAGTACCTGTGAGCAGGGTGACTGGGGTCGTCCATCATTTTTAGTGTCCGTTTTCTCGTTCGTTTGATGTAGATACTATGCAGGGACGGAAAACAGTACCTATTATTTGCTCTGCCGTCCTCACTACTGATTCCATCTTTGACAATTCTTTCTGATTGACGCGACCAAACCAAACTGTGATTGATCTAGTTAAAACGGATTCAATGATAGCACGATAAAAATTGACTAGAATGAATTGACGGGGAAGCTGGGAATCCCCTCCTCTGTATCAATCTCCCAGAAAGAGTCCACAATGCAAGAAAGTGAGTGTGTTCTTGACTCTATCCACCTCACCCTTGGGGGATAAGGCTCCGGTATATACAACACAAATTTAAAGAAAGGGGGAAAACGGTAGTTTGATGCATAAATCAGTAGTGTTTTGTTGGTATGCAGCAACTGGTGGGCCAAACTATATCAATTTTTTGTTTGCAGCTATGCCGCCGTCTGCGACTTCCTGATGAACAACAACCTGCTGTCAGTCATACGGGCGCATGAGGCACAGGATGCCGGGTAAGGGTGCGCACAACTCTACACGTATGTGTGTGATTTATCATCAGTGTTGGGCGAGATTCTGAAAAACAGAAATGACTTACAGTTACTTCATTTAAAGCCACATTTTACCACCGAGATTACTGACACCCTAAAGTAGTGCCTTAAAACAGGCATGTCAAACATATAGCCCCACCGGATCATTTATGATTACCGTAAAATTCGGACTATAAGCCGCGCCTTTTTTTCCTAAGCTTTCAACACTGCGGCTAATGTATGCATTTTTTTCTAAGGCCAGAACAGTAAAGGTAAGGGTGAGACAGGTGGAATATACATATGTGTTGAGGAAGACACAAGAATAATGTAACTTCAGGCTTTGTGCATGAATAAAGGTAGCATGAACAGACCT
The DNA here is from genome assembly GCF_059441175.1 of Urocampus carinirostris. NCBI lineage: Eukaryota > Metazoa > Chordata > Actinopteri > Syngnathiformes > Syngnathidae > Urocampus > Urocampus carinirostris. The sequence continues at coordinate 16,724,911 of NC_142364.1, forward strand.
TCATCAGGGAAAACGTGTCAATCCAAAGGGGAGCGCTAACTACCATATTGGGAATAATTTTACTAGTCTGTTTATTTGTAAACGGAAATAATGTGGTGAAACGAAAGGATTGCAAGAAGCAACGTCCAATGAAGCAGAAGGCGGATTCCTACTGATCTGTCGGCCTTATCGTGTTTTGGAGTACATATTTTACATGGTTGGATTCTATTGATTGTCTTTGATGTAACAACGCCAATTTCGCAGACATTCAAAGAAGTGTGTGTGTGTGTGTCAGTTACCGCATGTACAGGAAGAGCCAGACGACAGGTTTCCCTTCCCTCATCACCATCTTCTCTGCTCCAAACTACTTGGACGTGTACAACAACAAAGGTAAGGGCGCATCGCTGTGGTCGCGACTCCAGCTGAGGATTCAGCATGAAAGAAGTGCACACTGTGGGGGCACTTTTTGGGGGGGAAACTTGGCAGTGCCAAAAGCGTTCCGAGTACCAAAAGTAATTGAAGATTTTGGTTCTCGTTTGACAAATTCCTCTCGTGTCGGGCGGAAAATGGCAAGCTGCCCTTTACCACATCCAGTGTTCATTTTACCTCTGAAAAGTGATGGGTCCCGGGGACTCGCATGCTCAAAAATCTATGGGTCCCCAAAATGTAGTGTGCTCCATGCCCTTACAAAATACAAAAAAATCTTCTTTTTTCAAACATGTTCATTTATGTAGTTTAACATGTTATATTGTACATGTGTTTCCTTATATCATATAAATTGTTAATGAACATTTTGTTGTGAGACACTGAGTTGCTCGACATGAATGAGGTTTATTATAAAAAAAGTTCAAAAATGAAGTCGCTTGGACGTTCACTGTAGAAGGAAAAAATACATGCAAATATAATTAAGTAGAATAATACATTTTCTTATTCAAATTATGAATTCATTTTCTGCATTAAATTATTGTTGGTAATATACTGATTAAAAGGGATCACCACAAACCTGTCTTTTTTCATTTTCTCCTTTTATATTTCCTTTTTATAACTTGTTTATACAACATGATCATTCGTAATATAATGCATCAATGCAAGTGAGCCGATTGAGGTGTTACAACTTTGATGAGTTGAGGTGAAAAAGCCGGTTCTCACTACACAACTCGAACTCGAGATCGGCGTGCAGACGAAAACTCGAACCATCAGACCAAAACAACAATGGTGGATCTGCCTGACGAAAAGTTTAGAGTGCGGTAAATCTTTGTTAAAAAATGATAATGACAATTTGGTGTCAAAAAAAGTTGCGTCCCCAGCAAAAATAATGCGTCTAGGACACAGGGACACGGGCAAACGAGAACACTGCACATCGCACGAGATCTAAATACAAAACAGCATGGTCAAGCCTGCTAATATTTCACACGGCCTTAGAGAATAAATGAGTCCATGTTTTTGCTAACATTCATATAATGTAAAAGAGGAGGACAAAATCGTCTCGCTCGAATTCATGTTTAGTTCTTTTAAAAATCTTTTGCGTTGGATTGAGGAACTTTATTTATTATTATGTTTATTTTTTTAAATCATTTTTAAGTGCAAAATAAAATATAACACTAGGGTAAGGCTGACCAATGAAAAGTAAGCTGCAATCTCAAAAGAATCATTCGTTTAGTTTCTGTTAATATAGTCCGATAACGCTGGTGCTTTACAAGAATCCGAGCTCGATTTTAAGTAAGGATTACTCTTAACAAGTGTGATGTTGTGCGCGTGTGTTAGCGGCAGTGTTAAAGTACGAGAACAACGTGATGAACATCCGTCAGTTCAACTGCTCGCCGCATCCTTACTGGCTGCCCAACTTCATGGATGTCTTCACATGGTCGCTGCCCTTCGTCGGGGAGAAAGGTCAGATATTGTCGCCTATGAAATTGCGTTCGTTGTTTTAGACATTGTCCGACCAACTCGATCCACATGTTTTCACAGTGACAGAGATGCTGGTCAATGTATTAAACATCTGCTCCGATGACGAACTCATGACGGACGCTGACGACACGGGAGAAGGTGAATATCACTCGGGACAGTGTCCTCCTTTAAACTAAGGCTAGTTCACACTGCAGAGCTTAAGGCTCAATTTTTGTGTGAAAGACATTTCCAACTAAATGCGATTTTTATGTGATCCCCTGTGTGAATGCCACAAGTGTCACACGCAATGTGCTTAGTGTTTGCGGAAGTATTCATGGATTTCAACAGAGAGCGTATCCAGTGATTTTAAAGTTAATATGTGCTACAGGAGGCGGAGTTGTCCCACCCAAATATGAATTCAATCCAAAACCACGCATTCCCTTCATTGAATGCTCTGAGTTTTCGCCCGCCGTGGTTGTTGGTTTGTCCGCCTTCTCACGAGATGCAGAATAGGACGTCTGTCGCCTACAGATGACGTGCACAAGCATGAATACGTCTCGACACAGCAGTCGCATTACAAAAGATCAGATATGTATTTGATTTAGGATCGCATATGAAAGTGGCCTGGGTCTAGTGTGAAAAAATGAGCTATGTGGCGCTCAGATGGACTTGAACAGATGGGATACAGTTCGCATTTGTGGAGAAAAAACTGATTTCCCTGCAATGTGTACCTGGCTTAAGAACACGGTCATTTCCTGTTGCAGGTGGTGCCCCCGCCGTTCGGAAGGAGGTCATCAGGAACAAAATCCGTGCCATCGGGAAAATGGCCCGAGTCTTCTCTGTGCTTAGGTAAGTCTGTCAAAGGAACTGTATGGAATTTGGAACTTTTGTATTAGATGCCGCCACCTCTGGCTTGTCATCATTGCAACCTCTGTCAGCAAATTCATGAATCGTGTGCATGTTGACAAACTCTAGATTGATGGAAATCTAAATAAAAACTGGGAGAGTAGCGTAATAATTACAATAGGGAAACTGGATTGACCAACCCAACGTGTATTTATCCGGTAAATTAGCGGTACCTATGGGCTACCTGAAGAAATAACGGATGTATTTTGGTACAAAATGAGTGAAAAGCTGCAAAAAATGAAAAGCCTTATAGAAGCTTTATAATGAACGCAACGCATGCTGTATGTATCTATATTAGCCATATTAGCCAACTATCATAATGACTAAGTTGGATGCACATTCTGTGGATAATGATGTAAAAACTCTGTAGGGAACAATTAATATTAAATTACAGTATGTTTTCATTGATAAAATTTAAGAAATCCAATTTTTGATGTCATTTTTTTTTTTTATAAAAATAAAATGGCAATCATCTGAAAAGGTTGAGTAACCTAAATCCCATAAAACAGTTAAGTTTTGATTTGTATGCATTTCTTTTTCTTTTTTTACCTTTGGGATTAATTGCAGATCAATAACACGCCGGTTTGCTACCTCCCTGGCTTGTGACTAGGCCCCCTCAAAAGGGGCGGGGCTTTGGCCGCATAGCTCGGTTCTCACTCGGGACACGGGAGAGAAGTAAAACAATCAGAGGAGAAATGCCCTCATACCGGCGCATAGATACAACCCTAGTTAAAATTTAATATATGTATTCCTACAGCACTGGAAAACATTAAGTGTTTGTATCAGGTTTCTATTTTCCTCATGCTGAGGTTTTTCAGTTTTTCCTTGCCCTCATGTACGTTTTAGATCAGGGGATGGTGTATTAATAGTCTGTAGTTTGTAATAATCTGTGGTCTGTGCAGCCCTTTGAGACTCCTTGTGATTAAAGGCGTCATGAATAAACATGACTTAACTTTCTCTATCTACAAATATCTTATTAAAACAAAAATATATATCCCTTCGCTATCCTTTACAAATTGTAACCATTTTTGAAGAAAAAGCACCCGGGAGCCACCCGGTTGCACTAAAGATCCGCATGTGGCTTCCTGAGCTGCGGGTTGCTGACCCCCGGGTTAATGTAATGCATCTGAAGCAGGCCTTTTCTTACTTTCACCATTTCCAAGATTGTTGCAAGTTGCTCATATATTTCTCTATGCAGTGTAGTATGCTTTACAAAAAACAACCTGGGGGGACGAGCTTGGCGTCACTCACGACCATTCCCCTTGTCCCCCATTCCTCTTATCTAATGTCTTCCACCCGGACAGCTTTGCTAAATAGTAAAAACAGACAGGCCCGGCGGAAACAAAAAGCATAAGGGCTCTTTGAACTCAGAGGGGCATTCTTTACCACAAACTCGATAGAAAAAAATATTGCAGCCCACTTTTAACACGCGCGTCCGTGTGTTTGTTCAGAGAGGAGAATGAGAGCGTGCTACAGCTGAAAGGGTTAACGCCGTCTGGGACGCTGCCGCTGGGCGCGTTATCGGGAGGACGGCGCACTCTACGGAGCGGTGAGACTTAGCATAAGGCACAAAGGCAACATTTGTCTCCTCCTCCATTGTCTGACCTTCGAACCCTTTTTCTTGCCGCAGCCACGGAAGAGGCGGAAGGAGCTCGAGGTAAGCGTGCTTTCCGGGCTATAAGGCGCACCCAAAACCCCTAAATCGGAAAGGAATTTGAACGTGCGCTCATGATAACATGTGAAATGTTATACCGGTCATAAGATTTAAAACTCAATGTGTTAATAATTTCATATATAAGTCGCACCCCCAACCAAACTAACCAAAACTGACTCATACTTCGAAGAATGCGGTATTTATTTTTTGCGAAACGTAACTGTAGATCAGGGGTGATTTTAAGTTGAGAGCTTTGAATAAATAGCTATAATTTTAATTACAATATTTCTGCTAAAGGATCATTTTAAAAGGCAGTTTTAATTATTGAATTTTCGTTTTAATGCCATTTTTATAAGTTGAGTGTTTTACGGACATTTTTATTTATTGAATATTCCCTTTGAATTGAATTTTGGCACTCCTGGGTTTCCATAAATACATACTCTCACCGGAAAACACCAGGCTATGCCAGAGATGACACTAGCCAAGTGAAAAGGGAGGGAGGGAGACTTGGGGGCTAGGAATCCAATGGACTGAATCATTTCAAGGCAGGAGTATTTCTGATGCTGCGTTGATTTCGTTTTTATATTTAAGCTAGGTTTTTTTTTTTGGTATTACATTATTCTGTCCTTCATTAAGGAAGAGTTTTGAAAATGCCACAATTTTGCTGGGTTCTTTAGCTAGTTATAAGGCATCCCAGACTATATCTGGGGGTAAAAACTTCACTACATTTTTAAGGGTCCGCCTTCTAATGCGCTAGCTAAGCCCCTATTGGCTGGGTTCATCACAGGTAGCTGACACGGGTCGCGTTTTCCCCCAGGTGACGAAAGCTTCAAGCCGCCGCACCGGATTCAAAGTTTCGAGGAGGCTCGAGGCCTGGACCTCATCAACGAGAGGATGCCCCCGAGGCGAGACAGCCCGCGGGCGGTGCCCGGCCCGGGCAGCGACAACGGCACGGACGATGCCTAAAACCCCCCAGCCCCCCCACCATGATTCCCGGCCCCTTCCGCTCCGTCAGCCACACTCGGACGCCTTTCGTTTGCACGAGCCGACGCAGCGCGGCGTTTACATCCTCAATAAAAAAGGCAAAAAGTACTCTCCGTGTCGACTTTTATTCAAGCGATGTCTGGCTTACGTCACAGTTTGGACATGCGTCCCATCATCTTCTCCAGTTTGATGGCGAGCGTCATGTCGCCTTTGATGCGAAGCTTCCCTGACATGAACGCCATCGTCGGCTTCAGCTTGCCTGCGCACACGTGGAAAGCGTGTTACCGTGGGAACGGGTCAGCCGCGGTCACTCATAGCCAGGGAAACGGCTTGCTATTGCCATAAAACAAGGCATATAGCCGGATTCTCTAAATCAGGGGTGCTCCTTACCTAGATCGTGATCTACTGGTAGGTCGCAAGAGAGTATATTCGTTTTTTAAAATGGTATCGATTTAGCGATAATCTAAAGAGTAATGATTAAAGCCCCAGGGTGTAATATTTGACTATGAGATGGCACTGTTGTCCAATGCAAATGAAAGCCAGTGCCACAGAGCATCAAGTTGCCAAAACAAACATAGCAGCGACCTCTAGGTAGGGATTCTACTGGCTAAGAAAAATACAAAATTTTCAAACGATTTTTTTTTATAAAAATTAACAATGGTATGATAGCTCATGTATGTTTGCTTAGCATTCAAATCACATTTTTTTTTTACTGAATCAAAGTTTTTGCACCACTAAATATTACACACAGTTCAAATGAAATGTAATATTTACATTAACGTATCTTAAAGTGTATGACAAAGGGTTTTATCGGAATGCCTCTGGTGGTAGAGAACTTCTATTCGAAACCAAAATAAGTTTGTTTTGAAAACTAGCCTATAATACATGAACAATCATACCAATGTTCATTTTTATACAAAAATATACTAGGTCGAGAAATTTGTATTTCTTTAACACAGTGGAATCAACACAGGTCGCCGCCATGTTTGGTTTGTTGCTACGCTGTGCTCTTGGAACTGTTTTGTTTTTTGTTGGCAATAGACAATACCGTGTCATCTAGTAACACATCTACTGAAAAACAAATATAAAGAAATAAAACATGTCAGTGTCGGTAAGTACATTTATCCACAAAATTATAATTTACCAGTAGTTGCCCACCTCTGCTCTAGAAGGACACTGTTGCCACGGCAACGCTTACCTGCAAACATTTTGCTGAAGTCGGCAGAGTCCATCGTCATGACGACATCGGGTTTGGAGTCTGGATGGCCGCGTCCCGCGCTGCCAGCACCGCTCTTTAAATTCAAGTACCAAACACCCGCATGGTCTCCTGACATGGGGAACAAAAACGGGGGAGTTGAAGGTTCAGGCAAATTTTTGGTAGCGCATGGGTGTCAGACTCATTTTAGCTCGAAGGCCACATGGTTGAAACATTCTCACAGCAGCGGAACGAGTATACTGCCATGAAAAAGTATTTCACTAACCCCCACCCCCCCTTATTTCTGTTTTTTGCATATACTCACAAATGATTAAGATCATCAAACCAATTTTAAAATCACATCGAGACAAAACAGAGGAAATAGAAAAAGCAGGGCTACTTTCGTGTTTTTGTGAGTATCTAAGCTTAAAACTCACTTCTACTCTATAGCATATGAATAACCTATACTTTTCTTGGACAATATCTCTGTATTATTTGTGATATCAACATCCTTTGCTGTCTGGTAATCCTGAAAAGGGGATGCCACATGTGCGGTTCCTTCTCAAGGTTTCTTCATTTTCCTCATGTTGAGGTTTTTCAGTTTTTCCTTGCCCTCATGTTGGTTCCAGATCAGGGGATGGTGTAATAATAGTCTGAAAAAATAGTCTGTGTAATAACCTGTGAAGCCCTTTGAGACTCTTTGTGATTAAGGGCTATTCAAATAAAAATGACTTGACTTCTGTTGTCCTCGGGTCAAAATGACCCGCCCATAGTGTTTAAAACCCAGGAAAATCCCCTCAAATTATATTTCATTCAACTTTTCCTCAATTCGTCCCAACAGTAGAAAAATGAAACGTTTTTTCTTCATGTTTCTATGTCTCGGAAAAAAGTTTTTTAAAAAATGGTTCTTAAAATGAAGCCAACATAAGGGTTAATCATTTTGACATGCTTTCATCTTAAGAGAACAGCACCCTCTTTTGGGGATCTTTGTTACGGCTGCTGTCTGCTTACAAGCGAATGATTGGCAATAGTGAGCTGCTGCAAACTTTGGATTTAGTGATTTTAAGTTAAACTGATGGTTTGGTAAGCATTTCCTTTATCAAAATAATGACTTGAGTAAAAGCAAGTGCATGCTGTGTAGATCCTCCACGGAGGGAAAAAAAAACGGTGAGAGAGAAGCCTGATCGGCCCAGCTTAATGATTGACATTTTAAGCCCTCACCCTGGCTCGGGTCGGGTTCGGGCCCAGGCCCAAGGTCTTACCTATAATTCATACTTAAATGTTAGTCTGTGTTGTGAGGCGGCTGGCATTTGTGCCCAATAGTCAGGTGCGCCATATGTACGTGTTAAATACAGAAATAGAACCCGTTTCGGAGACTGCGCCTTTTAACACGGCCCTTTGGTCATAAAAATACGGTGGATTTCGGTTAATCTTGCAGCCCTACTGTCCGGTGCAGTAGGGCTGCACCAGGCAGTAAAATAACAACAGGTTAGCTTTTTTCTCAATGTTCTCAGATTGATTAATGGTAGTCAGCAATTACAGCTACAGCGGGTGCTTTGAAAGTAGCTCCCAGCTTTACTGACATCTACTGGACCTAATTAAAATTACAGGTTGTGGTGGCTCGTTTTTCTCGCGTGCTTCTCTTAGCATCGTCTCGCAGGCCACATAAAATGATGCGGCGAGCCACATTGGGCCCGCAGGGCATGAGTTTCACATGTGTGTGTTAGAGTGTTTGCATCCAAACCTGGGACTCACCGGAAAGGTCAAATTGGTAAAGTGCCTTGGTGGAATTGACCAACTCTTCATTGAGGATGCCTCTGATCACCTGAAAGGTGCTTTCTATGGGCCCGCCAGCAGAGGGCGCATCAGAAGAGGACGGGGGCTTGAAGGCGGGTGTTGCCCCTAGCAACAGAAGAACATGAGCTGCCAATCGACTATTTTGAGCGGATTGGGACATTTAATCAAGCGTCTTACCATGTTGCTCCATCTGTTTGGCGAGCACTTCGGGCGCTTCATCCAAGAAGAAGTCGGGCAGAAGTGGATGACCTGCGGACCAATCGGATCACATGAGACTGCAACGTGTGCTTGTACTGTAATACCTCCTTTTTTGCCGGGATTGCGCTCCAAAAAGGTCCAGCAATATTTAAAACTCACCAGCTAGAAACCTATATTTCTTCGTTTGTTTATATAATACACTATTGTACATTGAAAACAAAGAACAGTTTATAGGCGCAACCATTTGTATTGTATTTGCAAATAAGAGCAAAGATATGAGGAAAACCAAAATGTGACGTGAAAAGAACATTTGCAAGAAGAAATAAAAGTACTGTACTTCATAAACTTTTTCGTGACAAAAAACTTCAGCACTGTTAAATTATAATTTGAAATAAAATCCTGCTGCTATATTGCACAACCGTACTGATTCAGGACACAATCTACTGTACTTCAGAAGATATTTTGTCGCCATCATGTGGACAACTGGACAACAAAAACAACAAATAAAAGTACAGACACTACCCTAATTACAACCATTCGACTTACAAAAAACGGTAGATACGATCATTTTTTTCGGGATGTCGAAAAATATCTGGATATTGCTGTAAGTTGGATTTTGTATTGTGTGCACCTTTTTCCCAGTAGAGGACAATACTGTAGTGCTTCTTTCCGCCACTACCGGCGTGTGGCACTGTGAGAGGTCACCCAGCATCCACCCAGAAGAAGAAATCCGCTTCCTCTTCGTAAGACATTCGTAAACATTCTATACTGTATCTCCAGCGTGCTAAGAACTTTGACATTTTTATTGTTTAATATCTCGTGCATCCATTTAATGTGGTTGGTGTAAAGTGTAAAGAAGAGACAAGTCGTTTCTTTTCAAATGAAAGTGGAATTAGAAAGCTTGAAGAAAATGGTTAGATCGCTTTTTTTCAGCCACTTTTTACCACGGAGGAAGTCGCCTACCTCTTGAAGCTCATCTTCCAAAAGTAAGTTAAACTTAACTTTATTCATTCATTTTATTTGAGCATATTATTTAATGAAATGTTTATTTTTTAGTACAAAACAATACAGGTTACCTTTACAAGCACTAATCATACCTATATAATAACCTTAAACATACAAAATATAGCACTGAAGCAACTTACGAACAAATTCAACTTACGAACGATCATCCGGAACCTCTCTCGTTCTTAAGTAGGGCAGTGTCTGTACCACATTTATCCGTGTAAAACTCTCACTTTTTATGTCCTCCCCAAAAATAACTCAAGTCTGGGTGCGTGTTACACACTAGGTTTTACAGTAGTACATTAGCCATATTTCAGCAATGATTGATCAGTTAAAAAATATTCCTGACAACATTTGATGACATTAAAATTCAAGCATCTTCTAGGATTTCAAGCACCTGTACAAAAACCAAGAGTGGTACCTGGCTCGACGGCGTACTGATCCATGTCCTTCACGCCCTGCTCTCTCAGGATGTCCTCGTCCACCAGGAAGTGACCCGTGTAGTTTTTGGGCTGGGACAGGATGGCATAGGCGGCGTCGGCCATGATGTCCACCGTGCGACATTGCTTGCCCACCCCCTCGCCGCCAAGCATGTCCATGGCCGCCGTCTGAATGGCTACGGAAGGCAGGTGACTGCTAGCGTGCGAGCACTTAGCACGCTACCGCGCGACACTCACCTGTCTTCGGCCAAAGGGCGTTGACGGCGATTTGACCCCGGAACTCCTCGGCCATACCCAGGACACACATGGACATGCCGTACTTTGCCATGGTGTATGCTAAAGGCGACAAGAAAGCAAAGCAAGTCACGTCATCGGGTTTTGTGCTTGTATAGGGAGGGCCCATCTTGCCGAATAAATGTATAAAGCAGGCATGTCCAAAGTCCGGCCCGGGGGCCATTTACGGCCCGTGGTCAAATTTTTATTGGCCCTTGGCCCGTCATAAAATTAATAATACGTGGCACGCCAGTAATGTTGAAAGCACTATTAAATCATTTGGCCACCTTGCCTTTGGCTTTCTGTGAGAATTGAAGCCCACCCTATTTACAACATGTGGAAATAAAAAAGAAAACTGACTGAGAGAAAATTTGAATAGTTTTTTCACCCAAATCCGAAACAAATCCTAATTTGCCAAGAGACTGTGACTGTTTTAAAAAAATGTAATTTCTAAAGGCACTGCCAGCCCAAACGTGCAACAAAAACCTAATTGTAAACGAACACTGTGAAAAGGGGAAGCAAATGGAAGCTGTTTTAACGGCACTGCTGCGCTTTTTTATGGGACCCTGCAAGTCAAATGAAAATGGTACAAAGGAGAGCTGCGAGGGCGTGCCGCTGAACGCCAAGCACTGAAAACTATTCACTGAGGATGAATTTATTAAAAACTGTTCAAAGAATACAAGGCTGAATAGTCGGCCCTCATAGATTTTCACTTCACCAAATCTGGCCCGCTTTGTGAAAAGTTTGGACACCCTTGGTACAAAGGAATGAATAAATGCCGTATTTTTCGGATTAGAAATTGCAGTCTTTTTCATAGTTTGGCCAAAGGTGCGACATATTATTAAAGCATTGAGTTGAAAATTCTTAATACAAAGATCCCTCAGTTATTGCAGTTCATGGGTATCAGAACCACCACACAAAAAGTAAAAATCTGCAGGGTTGTGTTGCCTCTTTATTTATTGTCGGTCTTCATTAGACTGTGTGAGAGTGTGAGTGGTACCTCTACTTCCGAAAGTTTCAGGTTACGAAGTACCTCAAAAGGAAAATATTACATCGAGCTACAAATGTGATTCAGGATACAAAGTCAAAAATAAAGTACAGTACGCGCCATAAGCCGCTCTGCTCTTCGTGTCACCGTCACAGTTCAAAGTTCAGAGACAGGGAGGCGTTCCGGCAAGATGGCGGGGGGCAGGACGCAGTTATCATTCAATCAGTCCTAATTCAAGACTTACTAGGAAAATTTCATGAAGTCTCGGAATTTGTGGAAAGGAATCACCCGGAAAAGTGTTGACAAGTCGGACTATCGCTTATTATGATGATGTCAGCCTGGCGAATTTTTGACGGCAAAAACAGACGTAATTGGAGCAGTTTTTCAAGAAACGCGAGGCAAAAAGGTAGATACTTTTATATCCTTTTTTTCCATAATGTGCCACTCGTTTTATGTTAATTGTGTTGTGTTTCTGTAGTGCACTGGTTAGCACTTTCGCCTGTCATTCAAAAGGTCCCCGGTTGGAGAGGGATAGGCACACCAGCCTGTACTTACCCAAGACACACCACAGGAAATGACAACCTTCGTGGTTAAGGGATCCAATCAACCAATCTAATATTAACATGTATTGTTTCATGTTGTGATGCTATATTGTGATTTATTAACAAAAATATCATACTGCAGTTTCAGGGGACTTGGAACGAATTAGCGCATTTACACTCAAAATATGCCTCTACTTTTGAAGTTCTCTGGTTAGGAAGCTACTCCCAGAGCCAATTAAAATCGTGAGTAGAGCGAGAGCGAGAGAGAAAGAGAAAGCAAATTGATACCCAGTAAGTATTTTAACAAAGTTAATGTTTTGGTTTTTTTTTTCCCTCACACCTTGTAGTTTATGAAACTTTTACATTTTGGCACTCGGGGACAACACTTCTGAGAACGTTCTTATACGTTATGGCACCGATTGAGTTCATGTTTTCGATTAATTTGGATGTTTGATTCCATCACTTACGATATTTTACTTGTGTGTATTCACATTGGTTGCCACTAACTCGAGCTTCATTGAAAACGTTAATCTGCGCGCAACCCTGGTAGTGTTCGTCTCTTTACCGGCAAATCATCGTGTATTGAAGAGAGTAGGTGTGGGTTGCCGTGGTTACCGGTATGGTTCTTGAACCAAATGGGATTGAGGTTGAGGGGTGGCGACAAGTTGAGGATATGTGGAGACGCACTCTTGAGCAGATGTGGAATCACCAACTTGGACCTGAGAAACAGCAGAAGAGGGGGGGGTCAGTGACTTCTGAAATTGTAGATAAAAGTGAGTGTTGTCATCTCCGCTGTCGACTTATCATGAAACCAGACCTTTGCTCAACACACCCACAACAAATCTTATCAGTTGAGTATAGCTTCACTGCCACGGGTTTTGTTTATTTTCGTCTTCTGAGGGACTACAGATAAAAATAAGCTTCTAGCTAAATCCGCTTTGTTCGAAGCCTGCGCTGTGCATTATCTCTTTTATTTAGTAGTCCCTCGCTGTTATCATGGTTTACTTATCACGGTATTGTTGCTTCACTGATTTACATCATGTGTCATGTTCCGTAATCTGATTGGCTAAACAGTAGCCCGCCCCTTTTCTGCCCGTGTCTACCTTTGCATCAATAATGTTGTGGTCTAAGTTGTACATATGCGTGTAACTGCTTGACAAACCTACATTACAAACGCGCAAATCTTCTGGAGATTTGGAGAGGTAGAAGAGAGACAGATCGAGAGAAAAAGATCAAGGGAGAGTGAGAGGAATAGAGAAAGATAGAAAAAGACAACAAAGAAGAGAGACAGACTGAAAGAGCAAGAGAGAGAGAGAGAGGGAGAGAGAAAGATAGATAGGTATATAGATGGATAGAGATAGAAACAGAGCGAGAGAAAGAAATAGAGAAAGAGACAAAGAGAAAGTAAGAGAAAGAAAGAGAATGAGATGTGTAGGTAGATAAAGATAGAGAGAGGGAGAAACTGAGCAAAAGATATAGAGAAAGAGATAGAGATAAGTAAGTAAGAGAGAAAGAAAGAGAATAAGATGTATAGGTAGATGGTGATAGAGAGAGGGAAAACAGATCAAGAGAAGAGTAGAGAAAGAGAGAAAGAAAGAGTGAGAAACAAAAGAGAATAAGATGTTTAGGGTAGATAGAGAAAGGGAGGAACAGAGCAAAGAGTGAAAAAAAAAGATAGAAACGTCAGTGAACAGAGCAAAGAGTTATAGAGAAAAAGAAAAAGATGAGAGAAAGAAAGAGGAAAAAGCTCGAGAGAGAGAGAGAGAGAGAGAGATGGATAAAGAAAAAGAAATAAAGAAATAGAGAAATAAAAAGAAAGCGAAAAAAATGGAGGGATCGAGAGTGAGTGAAATTGACAAAAAGCATGAGAGAAAGAAAGAAGGAAACAGAAAGAAAAACTCATTTTATTCTCTTGCGCTTCCCTCAGAGTTGTCTGGCGGACCGGAGTCAATCTGTAGGCGGGCCATATGTTTTGACAGCCTGCTTTAGGGGCAAGCCCTTGAGGCGCGTGTGTGGCTTGCTTCCTACGTCATGTAAGTTCCTCTCAGGTTGATTCCCAGCATGAGGTCCACCTTCTTCATGGGCGTTTCCAAGGTTCCTGTCAGGTTGATGGCACTGGCGTTGTTCACCAAGATGTCGATCCCTGATGAGGAAGACGAATAGGACAACCAAGTCAAACCCTGCTGCCTCACCAGATATTTACCACAAATTTCTTAAGTAAGCAGTAGCTCCTAAATCAAGGGCCAGGAACCTTTTTGACTCAAAGAACCATATCAACATAAATAAACTACCTAAAATGTGTTACCCTCCCTCAGTTACATAAGAGTTTTGAGGCTCATTTTTGTCCTAAATAATGGTTTCAATACAAGGTGCAAGCAAAGTTCTTTTGTAAAACTGTCTCAAAATACTGCAAACGAGGATGCAAACATATTTACCTTCAGTGCAGTAGGGCTGGGCGAGAAGTGTGTATAGCTCCGCCCATTCCTACTGCTTACCCAATCAAATTGCTTTGGGTGCTTAGCTGGCCTATTTGGGTGATTGCAGTTGGTTCTGTGGGTTTTCATCATAATGTGTCACAACAGTGAACATACATTGTAGAATAAATAAGCTTCTATTTACAGGATTCCTTAGAGATGTACACCCAAAACAGGTTCTTTAGAAATAACACTGTTACTGTAAACTGTAGCTGGAACCAAGCCGTACATATTTTGAACTGAATTAAACTTCAGCTTGTTCTACAGTTGGAATGAATATTAGCGGGGGGAGGGCAATTTCATTTTATTTCCGAGCCAGATGTTTATATATGGCCCACGAGCCATAGGTTCTCAACTAAAGTTCGATTGATATGGGTTTTCAGGGCCGATAACGATTATTAGTATTAGGAGGAGACCAGTAACCTGTATTTGGAGCTGATATTCATTTGATTTAAAAGCTTAAAAATTGGAGAAATAAATTATTAATAATGCAAAAAAAGATTATTTGTTATAAATCATAACATTTTAATAGCTTTCTTAAAACCTTTACAGTTAATAAATGATAATTTCAACACAACTAATATGACTATTCTTTCACTTGAACCAAAACCTAACAGCGAAAGAAATGAAAGTAGTCTTCACGCAACTCGAATACAACGGTTTATATAAACTTAAATAGCTCCCTAAAACTCTTTACGCCTATATACATACAATACAACCAACATGACTTCAATTTACTTCAAAAATATAGTGCAGCGGAATTTCAACAGAGCTTGTGGATTGAAAAGTGTGGGCAAACCTGTTTTAGAGCCAGATAGACCAACTAATGTTACGGTAACAGCTAATCACTTCCACTTTAGCATGCTTTTTATGCTCTCAATCATAAACAGACACGCCTGATTGACGAACTCATGTTATAAGAGAAAATATATCAGTCTCCACCTGAACTAGTTAACTACACCTTTTACGCTTCCTTTTAACGGACACAGGGATGTCGGGACAAGTAAGCTGAGCTGCAGCTCTCTCCCGCTTTAGAGGCTCTGCCCCCGGTCCCTTATCCAATCAGAAGGCGCGGAGTGGGTAGCAGGAGGGAGCAGGCGGGGAGGGGAGAAGTATGAGCAAAAAGAGACGCATTAGACCTAATAATCGACTCATTGAATGAAAAAAAAAATGCTGATACTGATACCTGTTAAATTCCCAAATATCGGTGATAATGGGTCAATGTCTATTCCTGACCCCTGGATTACAGTATTCAGGGTGCTCAGAATGCATTTACCAAGTATTGTTTCTTCATTGAAATCAATCAACCAACATACAAGGAGTGTTTTTGTCGGATTTTGCATCAAGGAAGCACAATCTCTAACCTCCGAATTTGTGGATCGCTTCCCCAATGGCGTTTTCGACTTGTTTCTCGTCTCGGATGTCGACCACGCAGGCCAGCGCTTTCCCTCCGGCATTCTCCACTGCAAAAGGGAACCCCCCCAAAAAAAGTCTCATTGGTGCGATAGATCATGAGCATGCTGGCACTCACCCTCCTGTGCAGCTGTGTAGATGGTGCCCGGGAGCTTGGGGTGAGGTTGTGCCGTCTTGGCAGCGATGACCACGTTGGCGCCGTCTCGGGCCGCTTTCAGGGCGATTGCTTTCCCGATGCCGCGACTGGCGCCCGTGATGAACAGAGTGCGGCCTGCTAACTTCCTGGAAAGCACGTAGAAGTTTAGAGCGTTCTCCCGGCAAACTGCTTCTCAGGAGTTACAGGGGTTGGCTTTCAATGGCTCAAGTAGAGCTGCCGGTGTTATGCCGAGAATTGCATCCCCGCTGAGAATTGCATCCCCTGTCGCGGGAGCGTGCACACGTCACTCCTGTTACTACAACCACTTTTACCTCGTTTTATCTCACTTTTACATCACTTTGCGGGTATGTAAGGGCGAACATATATCCAAGACCACTTCGTCTTGCATTTGTTGGGAATGTAATACAACTTAAACCATTTCTTCTTTGTATTCGTTGTGAACGTGATCGAACGGTAATGCACACCGTATATAAACCACTTTTGAGCAGGTAACGTGTTTATTTTGCCTTTTCCGACTAAAATTGCTCATATTTAAACTGTTATGCACGCTACCATAAAGCTGATTATGCTGAAACGAAGTGTCAAACCTGGATAAGCGGTGTAGCTAATGAGATGAGAACTGTCAAACCATCAACAGACAAACGGGAGACGAACGTGGTTGATTTCTTCTCATAGTCAAACGAAGACGTAACACGTCGATAATTGTATTTTGTGTAATTGAGTACATTAGGGTGATTCAGATGGAGAAAAAGACTGTGTATAACCTCAATAAGGCTGCAGCAATTAGTCCAAATTGTTGCCAAAGATCGATAATAAAGCTCGAGAAAATCAGATTCTCTCTTTAAGGTTCCCTATAGATCTTCCACGAGACCTGCCAACATTTTTTATCACACATAGAAACCTGGGAGTTTGATATCGATGAGGGGTCTCCAACCTTTTTCAAGGTTGCTCATTATCGCAGAAGGCTACCAGCCTCATATGCAGTTGTAAAATAGCAACTTATCTTGTTATTACTTTGTTGTTTGTCTGTTATTACCTGGTTAATTATTTGAAGTTGGGCTATTTATACTCAGTCAAGCACCAGAATAATCATTTTATTATTTACATCTTACCTATGTTTTTCTTATTGATCTCCACTATTATGTGAATTGTTACCCTGTGAATTGTTATATCTATTGCACCCTGGTCATCCTGGAAGGGGGATTACCACTTGCGAGGCCCCTTCTTAAGGACTCTCACTGTCTTCATGTTGAGGTTTTGAGTTTTTCCTTGCCCGCGTGTTGGATTCAGATCAGTGGATGGTGTAATTGTAATCCGTGCAGTACTTTCTGCTCCTTGTGGGAGAGCATAACCATAAACTGGCCTGGGGAGGAATGGCCCTGCCAGGCTGTACTTGCCGAAGAGACACCACATGAAGTGGTGTCCATTCGACCCACATGATTAAAGGAACAGTGAACCCTGATTCATTTATTTGATCCCTTTTCTATTCAATTGCATGTCGAAGTGTTACATGTTTAACCCCTTAATTCAATAAGCAGGTCGGCGCCTTGCATAGCTGCATGGCCCCTATTGGTGTGTGAGTGTGTGTGTGAATGGGTACGTGTGAAGCACATTGTAAAGCGCTTTGGGAGGTCTTCATTGACTTGAAAAACCCTATATAAATGCAGACCATTTACCATTCAAAACCTTTAACACAGGTTTTACCCCGGAGTGCCATGTCTAATCTCGTTCCATACAATGTTTCACAACGTTGATAGCAATGACAATAGAGACAATTCTGTTGTAATAGAAAAATCCCAACTCCAATCGAACACGCATTCTGTGACGTTTGACGGGTGATTTTTCTCTCAGAATAGTTAACTGAGATGATTTTCAAGTCAGTTCATCTCATCAACTTCAAGATGAAGTTTACAAACTTACCCGCTGTTTGGAAGCATGACAACTCGAGAGAGGGACACAAACAAGAAGAGTTGCAGGAACAAAACCAAGGAAAAGGACACTTGCGGTTTTAATCACCTTTCACCTACTAAAGGCAACCGGAAGTTGTTACCGTCAAGCGGGTTTTGCTTCCGGTGTACTGAAATTCCTTACAGCCCATAGTGATGTCCTAAAAAAAAAAATCTTATGTACATTTTGCCCTTCTGATCCGGAAACTATAATATATTTTTTTGGCTCGGCCCTCAGGTGAAAATAAATCTGGTCTGAAATTTGTCACTTTTTTGCTGATAAGATTGACAATGGGTTCCCATTATTTTGGAAAGATATTATACTTGGCATTAAAAGCTCAGAGACATGTAAGTTAAAGCTAATGGAAACCTTCATGGTCAATCTCATCGCTGTCACAGAAAAATACTACGTTCACAAATGCAAATTCACTTGTAGAAAAAAATCCTGCATAGGCTTTGTGAAGTGAAACATGACATGATATCCATAAAGCTTTCCTGGAACGAGAAGGCCATTAAAACAAATAATATTTGCAAATTTGGGCATTTTTGAATAACTTTCTGTTTCACACCCCCCTGGCATGTTTTATTTATTCATTTATTCATTTATAATATTTTTCTTTATTAGTATTTCGATTTGTTGTACAAATTGAATACACTGTTTACGCAACACTGTGGTAAGATATTTGTATGGAAATGTTTTTGCGTTTATTCAATAAAGCTTTTAGAGATAAAATGCCTAGTGCGCATGCGCACAGGGGATATATTTATGAACATTGCAAATACAAACAAAATTTTTATGGAAAAGTAAAAAAAAAAAAACAAAAGAGTAAAGAGTAAATACTTTCAAGAAAACACAAGATGCTGTAGAAATACAGATAAAAACAAATGCAATAAAAAAAACAAAGACATGTTTAAATCAATACAAGGGGGCGGGGGGAATCTTAAGTATCAGGGTTGGGTAGGGTTACTTTAACTTGATTACTTTCTATTACTTTTGGATTACTCCAATACCAAATATGCTAATAAAAGACAAAATAAACTAAATATTAATAAAATTACTAAATTTTGTGGAGGCTTGGAGAGTAACGGAATACATGGAACGGCAAAAATGATGTTGGCAAGCTGTTTGGATTTATTTTCATTTTGTTTCAGTCGCATTTAATGTTAGTTTTGCCGGAGATCAAAGCCAGGAGAGAAAGCTTACCACGTGTTGTGAGTCATCATTTTATTCATATTTAGTTTCTTTTGTCTTTTATTAACATATTTGTTATTGGAGTAATCCAAAAGTAATTGAAAGTAATCCAGTTAAAGTAACCCTACCCAACCCTGTTAAGTATGTTATAAATCCCTTGAACACTGCGAGAGTCCTTACAATTGTCGTTCCGATTTAGTCTAATTTGACTCTTTCTCTGCTTCAAAATATTGTTTCATGACTTAAGCCTGGCGAGTTTTTCCTGCGGTAACCTTTTAGCAAGTTGTTGTTGACAAGTAATCACGCACTGAATGTGTACATGCCAACCCTCATTAAATGTCACGTTCTGTTTGCAATCATTTTAAGTTTTGCTTTTTTGGGGGGGGGGGGTTGTTTTTTGTATTTGTTTTTTTCCTCTCTTGTTTTTTATTGTCAATGTTTTGTTCTTATCGGGTTGTTTTATTTTTCCGCAACCTATTGTGCTTGTCATTTCTTGGGTGTTTTCTGGTCATTTTTAAGGCCGCTTTTTTGCTCTAACCCCCTATTTGTGGTTCGTTTTTGTCGTTTATCGTTGTTTTTCTGGTGGTTTTGGTTGTAAGGTATGGGCGGAACTAGCTCATTTTGAAGGTTGCACGATCACCCCCCAAATTTAACACAAGAACCCTCAAAAGTTGTGGCATTTTTAAAACTCTCTTTTCCTTATTTAAGGACAGGACAGGCTTTATTTTGATGAAAAACACTGGATTAAAAAAGGTAAAACAATGAGAACATTTTTGTAAAAAGGTTATATCATACTTTATCCATCCATCCATTATCTACTCCGGTTATACTCAGTAGGGTCACGGGGGTGCTGGAGCCCATCCCAGCCATCTCCGGACAGTGGGTAAGGGACACCCTGAACTGGTTTCCAGGAAGTCGCAGGGCACACAGAGACAGACCACTCACTCACTCATTCACAGCTAGGGACAATTTTGACCAGCCAATTAACCTGACAAGCATGTTTTTGGAATGTAGAAGGAAATCGCAGTGCCCAGGTGAAACCCAGCAAGCACGGGGAGAACATGCAAAAACCACTTCAGAGTGTCCCCTGCCCACTGCCCAAAGATAGCTGGGATGGGCTCCAGCACCCCCGCGGCCCTACTGAGGAGAAGTGGTGCAGTTAATGGATGGATAACCACTAGAGCTTTCTTAATATGTTTTCAGATTCTTATTCTCATGAACTGAAGCAGACACACCTTTCAAAATATCAACAAACGACAACATGTCACACACAAGTAATATAAATATATTTTAAATTAATACTTTATTGTTCTTGCTGCAATGGTTGATCGGCAGAGATCTGATTGGACAGCCTCAGATTCATCTGACGTCATGTACAAAGTCATCATCTGGTTGCTAAGCTAAAATTGCTACTGCTAAACTAAATGTTACTAATGTGAAGGCGTGTTGAGTAAGTCACTTGAATGCAAATGCAATCACTCCTTATGTATTTTTATCTAAATACACATGTAAAATTAGAAAATGCCATGTGTTTTTTTTCTTTGTATTTGCAGACTAGTTTAAATGATATATTTTTTTCATCTAATATTTTGTGGCGAGCAAAGATTTTACTGTAGTGTTGTTTCAAAAACAAAGCCATCTCGAGCTTGTTTGACATTAGAAAAATGTTTCTAGATTATGAAAATAGGTCACCAAGAATGTTGAAACTATCGCATGAGTTTTGTAGCTATATAAATTATTTAATCATTCCATCATTACTTTGAAAATCACATCATTCTTTTTAGCTGTTGTAAATGCATATCGTATTTATCCACCTATTTTAGTGAAGCATTTACTTGCTGATCAGTGTAATTTCAAGCAATGGTCTTATCCCATAACTTTGAAGACTCAGCAATGTTCAGTACTCATCTTGTAGAGGGAGTTCCTTTTTTTTTTTGCTTTGTAATGTAAGGTCTGAATTCTGAGTGTCCGTAATGATGCATGTACGTTTTCACTATAAGAGAGGGGTTGAAACATTCTTACATGCCTTTGATGGGAGAACAGGTCTCCATTGAATGCTCTGGGCTGCACTGTGATTTTACCTTTATTATATAATAAATATCCCCAACTGCATTGCTTCTCTACAGCTGTATTTTTTTTCAGTCGGAATACTCTAGTCCCGGGAAAGAGCGCGCGGCAAGACATCGGAATATCCTTCACCCATATTATGAGCAAATGCTTGTAAATTAGATGTTGAAATAAACCTAAACAGCTTTTATTCACCGCGCATACCTGGAAAGAAAAATGAACGTGGTATTTAAACTCTAGTCGTTGAGAGTTGCAGTTCCTCGTGTTTGAGCATTTCCTTCTCCTCAAACACATTAAATACAAAATCTACTAGATCTCGAATAACAACTGTATATTCTCAAAATGATTAGAACCAATTAATCTGATGATTAAACCTGCATTTTATTCACTTTCTTTTTCAACTATCTTTGCAGGTCATGCTAAGCTAAAATGTCATGTTTAGCCTTAACAACAGGCTGCTGAAAAACAGATGTTAGGCTGCAACTTTCCGACAGGCCGCCGACACGCAAGTTTCTGCTGTCCTGATTCGAAACGCTGCAGTTTTCGGAGAACTTTGAACAAAAAACGCTCAGAATTTATACATGTTCGGAGCGATGGCGTGCATGCTTCAAGTGTATTTCCCCGACACGCTGGATGTCAAAGGAAACCCGTGTTTCTTGACGGCTCGCCCACACGCATCCGTTAGTTGACTTGAAATGCTACGACATATAACACTTAAGCGCTCACGCGAAAGGAGAAATGTACCGCGCGAGCTCGCTAACACTGTTTTGACGTCGTCGTCGGAATATTTCAGTGACCGGACAATAACAACAAAAAAAAGACAGCTGACAGCCTCCCCTAGACTGGACCGCTATGGTGGCGTCATCTCACATCATTGTCCGGGTTTCCACAGGTTCTCTCTCCATTTCAAGGCTGACGTTAGCACCAAAATGAACATAAATAGTCATAAAAAAACCACACGCGCGCGTGAGTCTCTGCAGACGGTTACACGTCCAGGATCTCCTCGGCGGTGCCGCCGCATCGGAGCCGGTACCGGCCGGTCCGCCAGCTGATGGTGGGGTCCCAAAGCGCAGATAGGAAAATCTGGACCGCCATGGACTCGCGGATGAACCAGGCCACGGCAAAATCCAGCTTGGAGAAGCTCGGCGGCCCGCCCTGTCAATCAAAATGTGGACGTGTTTAGGGATGCAACAACGAATCCGGTTACTAAAAGCGCGGGTAACGAAATTGAACATCGATTCGTCGTGTCACGCAATTTATTCAGCCCTTAGCACGTTATTTCAAAACAAATACGGCAGTGCTTTGAATTTCCCATTCCCTTTGCACTTTGGTCCGGCAGAGAATGCTACAAGACCGTATTTTGATGCATAATGAACAGTGGTTCTCAACTGGTGTCCATCCTACTCTTGGTACAAGCTGCGATATTGAATGAAAGGATTGTGCATTTCAAAACAGTGATAATAGAACATACATTATTCATATTAAAAAACTACCAGCAAAACTAAAACGACTTCAAGTAAGAATACATCTATCCATCCATTATCTGCACCGCTCATCCTCACTAGGGTTGCGAGGGTGCTGGAGCCCATCTCCAGCTATCTTCGGGCAGTGGGCAGGGGACACCCTGAACTGGTTGCCAGCCAGTCGCAGGGCACATAGAGACAGACAACTCACTCGCTCATTCACACCTAGGGACAATTTGGACTGGCCAATTTAATGCATGCATGCATGTATTTGGAATGTGGGAGGACACCGGAGTGACCAGAGGAAACCCACGCAAGCACGGGGAGAACATGCAAACTCCACAACCCATGACCTCAGAACTGTGCCGCGAACGTGCTAACCACAAATCCGCCGTGCTGGCAGTAATCCTACAGTATTCCTCTAGTTTCTGCATTTTTAAGGAAATCTTTAACACTTCCCTTAACTCAAATATTCTCCTCTGTATCTGCATTTCGCCATGTTCAACATGTGTAGCCAAACTTTTAACTGTCTTCTTCTGTGGTGTAAAATGTGGGTGTCAAATTCTGTTTGCAAGGAATTAACACCATCCATTGTTAAAGGATTTAATGCAAAGACCCATTTAAAACTGGGCTGCGACCCACTTTTGGGTCCGGACCCAAAAGTTGAAAAACACTGATCTTGAGCCAAAATCCAGATTTACATTTACTTTTCAGACAAAAACATAACACACACATCGAATTTAGTGCTTAACACAGGAACCTATTATTTTCCTTTAATTGTGTTTCAAAACCAATTTGATTAAATTAATCTATTTAAAAACAAACAAAAATAAACATCATGTATATGTTCTCATATATATTTATTCATAAATGCAAATGAGAAAAAATGGGACGGGTCTATGGGCCCTTAGCCAAATTTCTCAACCTGATCCAGCCCGGGACTCCAAAAAGTTTGCCCACCCATGTATTAGATCGTGAACTTGTTAGCCGTTTCCACCGGCCAGCTCGAACCCCTTGTGGTGTAATTTGAAAACACAGTGTGATCCGATTCCCCAAGGCTCCTTTCCACTTAACACAATAATGAGTGAAGTAAGTGAATAGTAATTGTAAGTTAAACAATGTGAAAGGCCCGTACCTGAACTCCAGTCAATTGGACGTAGTCAGCAATAAACCACGCCAGACAGTGACACATGAAGAACACCATCATGTCCCACCTACACACACACAGCGTAAGGAATCAATCTTCAACAAAATTATCATAATCATAAAACGAATATAAATCTGTGAACATTTAATGTTGAGAAGTTGAAATTATGTTAACTAAACGATTACTGTAAATTACAGACTACAAAGTTCACCTGATTCAAACCAGCATGCGCAAATTTAAGAAGAAAACTCAATATTGTCTTTGAACAAGTTGCACCGCAGTAATGGACGACATTGCATTTGCTTGTAATCGTTCTTTGAGGATTAAAGGAAACTCCTGATGATATAGGGAAAAAAAAACAGATAAGATTGATAAATTCAGGATTCGATCTGTGAGAGAAAAAGTTGAAATATCCCGAGTACGTTGTAAATATTGAATAAAGCACCGTCAAACCTCCCGTTTGTTTTGTATTATGTGAATTATTTTGGTAAAAATGTGGACTGATTTCTCTCAAAAGCCATCCTAAATGTTTCAAGATGAAACACGCCGTTTTGAATTTAGAGCGCACGCAATGTAAAAAAGAGCAGCTTGCTGTTTTCCTCAGTGTCGCGCACACTTCTGCGATTGGTGTCTGATATACAATAATGGAAGTTGTGATTAACCATACAATTGAATTGGACCTCTGTGAACTAATCTTCATTTTATTGGTCTATTGTAAATGTTTTCTGCCAAGAAGAAAAAAAAAAGAATAAAAAAAGAATAAAAAGAGAGAGTGAAAGAAAAAGGGAGAGAGAGAGAGAAAGAAATAAATACAACTACAGTGTCTTTGTGAGAGGCACTTGGCTTTGGCAGTATCAGATGGACATATTTCAACCTGTAGCTTATTTTTCTCTTGCGCTCCCCTCAGCGTTGCCTCGCTGGCCGGATTCAATCCCTTAACCGGCCTGATCCGGCCCTCGGGCCGCCTGTTTGACACCCCTGCATTAATGCATTAAAGGGACAGTGTGTAATATTTTGTGCCCCCTAGTGGTAGAAATAATTTTTTATCAGTAAAAAAAATAAAAATAAAAAAAACACGAATTTGAATACGAGGCAACTATCATACCAATGTTAATTTTTTACACAAAAAATAAATAAGTTGCGAAATTAGTATTGTACCAATTAGTCTTTGCCATGTTTTTTTGCCGTCTTGCTGCTACACTGTGCTCAGTGGCACAGATTTTTGTTTGCATGAGGCAATACAGTGGTCAAATATTACACACTATGGCTTTATAAGCCAAACAGGAAAATTATTGTTTTCTCATTCTTTGTGAATGAATTATTTAAAAAGATGCCTTGTCATCCATGATTATAATATTTCGCGTAGGCTACTAAAGTAGGCTGAATGATAACGCATAATACTGAAAAAAAAGCGGTAAGCCTAAATTCTTAAGCCGATATTATATTCATGATCCGGCCGGCCTGAGAACAGAAAGTCTGGATCGGGGCCAGGAGCCGGGGTGAGTTTGACATTGTTGGTTTAAATTGTAGCGGCTTGTCGTCTGGAATTTACGATAATCATAAAATAGTTGCTGATTATTCGGTTGCTGTCAATAATTCCCTGCATGTACCTTTACATATTTTACAATGCAATCGGCCCATCACCTGAACACATAATGCACGGCCCAGCCGATGATGAGGCTGGCCAGGAAGCACTCGGAGATGGGCTCCAGAACCGTGCCGGGAAGCATGTTGATGCGCAGCTTGGTCCACCTGCAAGCAAAAACAGTTCAGGACATGACGCTCAACCTTGTGGGCGTCAACCCCATTTTTAACAAGGGCCACGTGGATTTATGGTCTGCATTTGCATTTCTGTGTCATAATTGCCTATAAAAGGCCCCAATGACACTTATACATAGAATGAAATGTCATTGAACGGAATGCAACATGAATAAGTACTCCTTCATGTAAAACTCTGAATTTATGACTTATTCAAGTCACAAACACCACAGGTTATTGAAAAAAATGTAGCAACACACATGTTATATATGAGAGAGAGAGAGAGAGAGAGAGAGATTATATAATGTAAGAAAATAATAATAATAATAATATAATATCCTATAATTCACATTGTAAAAAAATATATACATATACACATACAGTATTCACACACAGTAATATTACATACACACACACAACTTGGAAAAAAACTATAGTTTAGTTAAAAAAGATAAAAATAAATACATATTTAAAAAAATACATAAAAGAAAAAAGTAAAATAAACACAAACTATAAAAAAAAATCGAAATATAATAAGAAAATAATTAATACATAAATTAAATAATATATTTGAAAAATACCAAAATGATAATTTAAGAAAACAAAATAGTAAAATAAATAATACGTATATTTGTGAAAAAAGAAAAAAATTGAAATAGATTCAAGTCAATAACAAGTACATTCATTTGTTTCCAAAAATCTAAAATAGGACAGTTTGGGGATCATTTAGTCCTAAATTCCACTCTAAGGCATTGATGTGAAAACACTTTTGTGCAGTCACTTTGCGGTTATAGTCTAAAGGCATTGTGGGTAATATAGTTTTTTTGTCTCAGCAGGCTTTCGGCCCGATTATTTTTAGACAAACAGACATTCTAAACTCTTTCAGTCCACATAAATGTCTGACTACAGTCTCGTGGCTGGGCCCAATTATATCATCCGTAACAAACACAATGACTAGAATAATAATGATGAGGATGACAAGCCAAATTCCACTGTTTAATTACTAGACTACTTGGGATCTGAATGACATAGGAAAAGGCATTCGATTTTATCTCATCGTCACACCATTTTGGGTCATGGTACCAAATTGTACAACATTGTTTTTGCTAAACTCTTTCCCTCAATGGCCCATTACAATGTTGTACAACGTGGCACTGTGAGTATAAATAGCAAATTTTTCTTTGTCATTTGGCGCTCTCACCTCCGTGATCCAGGATCGATTCCAGTTGCATTCAATGCTGGGCAAATGTGATGTTATATGTCGCCTAATTGCATAATTAGGTGACCATAGCACCCAAATATTAAAAAAAAAAAATTCTTCTTTCTGTGCGACCCGGTACCTATGCACGGCCCAGTGGTTGGTGACCACAGCTCTACATCATGATACACTGACGTCTGAGTGGCCATTACCAGCTCGTAGGCGGGAGTCACCTGATCAGGCGGGACTGAAACTGGCCGATGGAGTATGATCCGGAATTCTGCAAGGCCACTTGCGTCGCCATGGAGAACTTCCAGCCTCTGCGGACGAGCAGAAGCATGACAATGTGTCCGCGTGTGTGTTTTTGTGAACTATCTACCTGTCGGCAATGGCTTTGGCCATGAAGTAATCCTCTGCGATGTACTGCGCGAAGGCCACCAGGCCGCCAGCCTGGTCCAGGACATCCTTCCGCATTAGACACGACATGCCCGTCACGCACTTGATGCCCATCACATTGGCCGAAATGTACGAGCGAGGGTGCGACGTCCCGAAGTAGACCTGCCGGCGGATTTCTTTTAGTTAGCGTGATCTGGGTTAGCTTTGTTTTCAACCTCTTGCAAGTCGATGTCTTCTTGATTTGCCTTTTGCAAAAGAGGACGGAGCTAATGTGACTTACCTGATCCTCATAGGTTACCTAGCCCTATTTAAGCTGGATGTGTCAAAAAAACAGTAAGTCAGGGACAAATACTATGTTGCATTAAATATTTTCTTTAAGATTTCTATGTGTTTTGCATATTCATCACTAACAAAGCTTTCAGATCATCAAACCAATTTTAATATCACACAGACACAGCGCAATGGAATACAAAATGCAGTTTTGAAATGGAGATTCCATTTATAAAGCAAAAAAAAAAAAATCCAAACCTATGTGGTCCTATGTCAAGTCAAGTCATGTTTATGTGTATAGCCCTTAATCACAAGGAGTCTTAAAGGGCTGCACAGACCACCGATTATGGCGGACCACAGACTATTATTACACCCTCCCCTGATCTAAAACCTACATGAGGGCAAGGAAAAACTCAAAAACCTCAGCATCAGGAAATAAAGAAACCTTGAGAAGGGACTGCACATGAGGCAATCCCCCTTCCAGGATGACCAGGCTGCAATGGATGTCGCAATAACAAACAATACACAGATATTGTCAATGTGAAATATAGGTCATTTATAAGCTATAGAACAGAAGTGTGTTTTAAGCCTAGATCTAAACAGTTCCATTGAGGTTTCAGATCATATCTCAGGGGGAAGAGCATTCCACAGGACCGGGGCCCGAATGGAGAACACTCTCGAACCTGCAGTTCTCTTCTCTCCTATGTGTAAAATGTAGTTGCCCCCTGTAGCTTATTGCAAGCTGGGCCCACTTTGCCAGCAATAACAGAAATAAAATGTTTACGATAATTGGTAATGTGTCATTCACAACGCTGTGGAAGAATTCTGGCCCACTCTTCTTTGCAAAATTGTTTCAAATCTGCCATTTTGGATGGTTTTCAAGCATGAACTTCCCATTTAAAGTGACTCCACAGCATCTCATTCATCCATTATCTGTACCGCTTATCCTCAGTAGGGTCGCTGGGGTGGTGGAGCCCATCCCAGCTAGCCTTGGGCAGTGGGCAGGGGACACCCTGAACGGGTTGCCAGCCAGTCGCAGGGCACACAGAGACAGACAATTTGCTCGCTCATTCACACCTAGGGACAATTTGGACCGGCCATGCATGTTTTTGGAATGTGGGGGGAAACCGGAATGCCCAGAGGAAACCCACGCAAGCACAGGGAGAACATGCAAACTCTGCACAGGAAGGCTGGTGGCTGGATTTGATCCTATGAGCTCAGAACTGTACCACGGAACGCTAACCACTCAACCGCCATGCTGCCCTCACAGCATCTCTATTGGATTTAAATTTGGACTTTGACTTAGCCACTCCAGCTATTCAGAGGTAGACTTGTTGGTGTGTTTCTGATCATTGTCCTGCTGCACGATCCAAGTGCGCTATATACTCTAAAAAAGAAAATGTTAGGAAGTGGCTTAGGAGCTGACGATTACTGTGTTAAGTTTACATTAAAATTATATATATATAAAATTAGTCGCAGTACTATGAGTTAACATCCTACTGGTTATCCTCAAACTAAGTGCTCTCATGGTAGTAAGCAAAGCTCTAGTGATACACATGTTTGTTAGCTTCTCTTCCTGTGTGCCTCACCTGCTCCAACGTGGCGGCAAATCCCTGACGGTCGGCGACGTACGGCAGGCCGTGCACAAGTCCCACTTTATCAGTCATCTGATTGGTCAGGTCAGTCAGTGTGTCGGCTTTCACTGCAGAGCACGCACACACACAACATTTAGCCTTGGTCAGTGTTAGCATGGGGCCGCTCAGACGGTGAGTCAAAGATAGCGCTATGCAACCTCTAATGCCGCTGTCACAGATCCACACCAGGCCGTACTTTGCACCCTCGTAGCCTGGCATCAGGTTATTGATCTTGGGGTTGATGCCCACCTTCTTGCCTCCTGTTGGAGACAGGGAATAATGTATGTGAAATGGTGTTTTATGAGAGTGTGCATGCCTTTTAAAAGGTTGTGGCTGGGGTGACATTAGACGAATGTGCGTGTGACTGAAAATGTGAACATGTGTGGTACAGAGTGCTCGAGTTTTTGCATGTGAGAAAGCACGTGCAGAAGACAAAGTCACAAGGCGCGTGGTCTTACCGACAAAGAGGCGAGCGTCCACATTCGGATACTTGCCCAGCAGCTTTTTACAAACATCCACGGCCGGGTCATCCTGATCCTGAACGCACATCAGCACCTCGTACTGCAGGCACATACAATAACGTACACATCAGTGTTTCCCATACATTAGAAGAGTGTCATAAACTTGTATTATTAAAGAGTATATCATTTTGAAATATATATATAAACCCCGCCAGAGGACCCCACCTCCATGCCTGGCTCCAGAAGGGGGCCCCGGTCACCTGCGAGGGAAATTGTGGACTAATGTTTTTTCTCTTCATAAAGGGTCTTCTGATCTGTGTTTTGTCTGGCCCCTTACCTAGAACCTGTTTGCCATGGGTGACCCTACCAGGGGCTTAAAGCCCCCTACAACATAGCTCCTAGGATCATCAGGACACACAAACTCCTCCACCACGATAAGGTAGCAAATCATGGAGGAGCACATTTAAGGTGAGAAGCTCAGTCATCCGGGAAGCATTCTGTGTAGAGCCAGTGCTCCTCCGCATTGAGAGGAGCCAGTTGAGGTGGCTCGGGCATCTGATAAGGATGCCTCCTGGACACCTCCCGAGGGAGGTGTTCTGGGTATGTCCCACCGACAGGAGGCCCCACGGGCGACCCAGGACACGCTCGAGAGACTATGTCTCTCGGCTGGCTTGGGAACGCCTCGGGATCCCGTCGGATAAGCTGGAGGAAGTGGCTGGGGATAGGGACGTCTGGGCTTCCCTGTTAAGACTGTTGCCCCTGCGACCCGACCCCGGATAAGCGGAAGACAATGGATGGATATATAAATGTGAAGTTGATCAAAATAACTTTTAGATTTATATAAATGATGCCCCACACTTCCAACAACATCATTTTTTTGTTGCGGTGTTTTTCCCATCCCACGCCGCCTGCACTGTGATTAGACGGCTGGGTAGAATGTGACATTTCGGGCGCCGCATTTTTTAATTCTCTGTGACCAGAAAAAAATGTTTCGCGCCAAGTATTCTACGGAAAAAAACTATGGTGATTGGAAGCAATTAGTAAAATTTGCTTAAAACAGAAAGAATGCTTTGGTGGACAAGGGCTTGAACTGTAGCTCATAAGTTGCATGTTACAAGAACCTCCTGTAAACCATTAAAGGTGTTTCCGTAGTGCAGTGGCTGGCACATTTGCTTGACATGCAAAAGGTCCCCGGTTTGAAACATGTTTTGCCTGGAGAGGGATGGGCGCCACAAGGCTGTACTTGCCCAAGACACACCACAGGAAATTGTGCCCCTACAACCCGTGTGGGTAAAGGATCCAACTAACCAAACCCTTTTAAAAGAAACGGCAACCTGTCACAGCAGCAGTCCAGATATTTAATACTGTATTTTACCGAATTACTGATATGGGTCTTACATTTAATTAAATTTAAAATTCATATGGGTGATGGGGTCTGTTTACTTGTGGATACGATTCCTTAAACTAGTACAGCATCGACGTCAGAACAACACTAGTTATTTTTAGTTAGATGTCAACCACATGTTTTTGGATTAAACTACTGTCTTGTTGACCATGCTTTATGGATGAGTCATTGCCTTTCATAACTAGTGTATTTATGATTCAATAGATTACACGGACACACAATTATCATAGATTTAACTATCTCCTGCAAGGTGACAAGGTTTTTGTTTAGGATCGAGTTATAGGTTTTATTTTGTGTCTGTTGACCAAAGAAAAAGGGGGAAGCGTTTAGATATGACCAAAGTCTTTAACAGGCAGTCAGTTAGGTTATCCTGGATGTAAATAATGCAAAAAAAGCAGACTTAGCATTATTCCCCAAAAGACATTCCATTCTCCCAGACCAGAACGACATAAAATACAAATACCATATTTTACAGGCAGTCAGGTAAGTTATTGTAGAAGTGAAAAATTAACAAAAAAAGCTGACTTAGCATTCTGGTTTTGTTGACTCAGCATTTTCCCCCAGAAAGGCACCCCAATAGATGTAAAAAAAATGCAAAAAATGACGACTCTGCATTATTCCCAAAATATATTATATTCTCCCAAAACACAAATGACATGGAATATAAACACCATGATTTACAGGCAGTCTGATAAGTTATCCTAGATGTGAAAAATACCAAAAAGCTGACTTAACACTTTTGGTTTGGTTGACTCAGCATCTTTTTCCCAGAAAGACACTCCACTTCCCCGGGCCAGAACCACATTGAATATCAACACCATATTTTACAGGCAGTCAGGTAGGTTATCCTAGACGTACAAAAAAATGTAAAAAAAAAACAGACTGAGCGTTATTCCCCCCAAAACTTCCGACTCCCCCAGAACACAAACACCATATCTTACAAGCAGTCAGGTAGGTTATCCTAGATGAAAAGAATTGCAAAAAAGACTAAGCATTATTCCCAAAAAGACATTCCACTCTCCCAGAACAAAACAAATTGAAATATAAACAACATATTTTACAGGCAGTCAGGTAATTTATCCGAGATGTAAAAACTACCAAAAGAAGATGTCTCTGTATCTTTGGTTTTACCGAATCTTTAGCTTTCCCAGAAAGACATTGTACTCTCTTGACCAAGACAAGGTTCACCAATCACAACTTTGTACAAGCAATCGGGTAGGTCTTTCTAAAGGTGAATGCCACCCAAAAAAACGTTTCACGTTTTGATTCAAATAGTATTCTAATTGCGCACAGCCATTGTAGTTTTGCTATTAAAATGTATCAGATCGAATCAATTGAATTGAAAATTTCCTTCCCAGAGAGCTAACCTTCAGACCCCTCTTGACTGTTCACACACAGGATCTTCACAAAATGATATGGCAAACACTGAACATGGTCAAGGATCAGAGGTGAGCCACCTTAGGGTAGTCCATGGTGAAGAAGGTCTCCAGGTTCGAGATGAGGTTGGGGTCCACGCCCTTTAGCGGCTTGAGCAAAGAGACGCCTGCTGGCTGCTTGACATCAGACTTCTTCTTGTGCAGGTGCAGACGCCTGCAGGGGTTGAAGAACGAGGGGAGCACTCAGTTAGTAGATAGATAGAGATAGATAGATAGATAGATACTTTATTCATCCCCGAAGGGAAATTCACTTTTCCAGCAGCATCCCTAAGCTGAGAACAATCGAAAATAACTGAGAACAATCGAAAATAACACGGGAGCTGCTGGAGTGGCTGCCATTCGTGACGGCGCCGGAGAAACGATTCAATTTGAATCATGTACAAACAAACAAACAATTGAATCATGTACAAGAAACGATTCAATCTGAATCATGTACAAACAAACAATTGAATCATGTACAACAAACAAACAAAATATTTATGTTTCAATAAGTGGAGTGTTAATAAAATGGGGGGAAAATAATTTCTGATACTGATATAACCAGGTAAAACTAATTTACTGCAACTAACCATTATTCTAATAATCGATGAATCCGTAGTTTAAAAAACACATTCTTAATTTCCTTCTCTTCATTCAAATATTGAAATTATCGACAGATAGAAAAACAGTGCACTCAACAACAGAATATTCTATAGAACAATGAAAAAAACAAGTGTTTGTCAAATAACTTAAAAATAAACATAAATACAAATGTATAACATACAACTTCAATTATGTCAGAAGTTTTACTGTTTCATGCAGTTTTGTTTGGAAAGATGCCATGTTAAAACAAAAAAAAAAGTTTTCTGTAAATGTAAGATTTTTTTTTCATAAAAACGCTCTTGAGGCGCCCTCTGCCGGGCAAACGTGTTACTACACCCCTAAACATCACATGGAAGTTCAATGCTTCTTATCTACATTGATTTAACGTACTTAGTGGGTCATAAATCGCACGACACAACGAATCGATGAAGAAATTAGTTGCCAACGGTTTTAGTAATCGATTTTATTGGTTTGTTGTTGCAGCCCTAAAGCCAGTATTTGGAGGATGCTCTAGCGCAGGGGTCGGGAACCTACGGCTCGAGATATATATATATATATATATATATATATATATATATAGCACTTTCCACGACTATGTTTGGCTCTGAGATAAAACAGTATTTTAACATGCAAAGCCGATTGTTGCACGTGCTGTCAGCTAAATTGGTTCAGTCCAGTATATAAAACACACGATTTTAACTTCAGTTAAGAGTCAAGGTGTGACACCAATAGACCCTTTTTGGCAGAAAATTGCTAAATAATCCTAAACATTGAAGCTCATTAAACCACTTTGGTAATTTTCGAGACACTTTAGAATGAAAAGCCACAAAACAGACTTTATATACACGGAAGCTCAAGCTAAGCATATGAAGCAATTTGATTGGGTTAGCGGTAGAAATGGGCAGAGATATTGAAAGGGCGCGCACACTCCTTCTCCTCGCCCAGGGCTGTCTACACTGAAGGTAAATAAGTTGGTATTTTGCAGTATTTGGTGACATTTTTCCGAAAGAACATTGCTTGCACCTTGTTTAGGAACCAATATTTAGGACAAAAATCACCATCTAAACTTAAGTAACTGCAGGAGGGAGACTAATTTTAAGTGGTTATTGTCATTTCATAGATTTGATTAAATCATCAAAAGTCCAAATGTGGTAAAGAATTATCAGGTTTCGCGTTTTTATTGAATTATGTCTTAAAATATATGGCGTGGCAATCTCCTCCCCCCCAAAATAAATCTAAATATTTTGGCTTTTATGGCTCAAAAAGGTTCCCGACTCCTCTAGCAGGAAGTTTCGACTTCGGCCGGCATAGTCACGCGTGTTGCATGTTGCGTGAGCGGGTGTGTCATTGCGTGACTGGTCGCAACTTCCGCTCTTCACGGGAACTAACGGCTTTTTCTGGAAAAACAAACCAGGACTCTTTCGTTCATTATTCAAAGAATCAGACCTTCCTAAAATAGTACAGGAATTAAACTAAAAGAGCTCAGACTAGCAATTATCACTTAACTCATTTCTTTTGATTCATAGCGGAATCGGTTAAAGGGACAGCGTGTATTATTTAGTACCTGCATCATGGATGCTTAGTCAAAAGTGGCACATAACTACTAATTCTCAAAAACTCTTCTGCTACATTTATGTAGCATTTTTATTTTATCATGATGCACGACAAGAGCTTTATTTGACTTCATCTTTTTTTATTCAAACCCATATAAATCTTGTTAATGTGTTCAAATATTAAGACTTTCAAAAATTGGATTTAAGACATGTTAATACCAATTAAGGCCTTTATTTTGGAATATTTAATTAAATGCCTTTTAAGACTTTTCAAGGATCCGCGGGAACCCTGAGAGCCCCATTATTTAAGAACCACTGACCTAAAGGGAGCTGACCTACTATTCCATCATCTTGCTGCTATGAGTGTTTAAAAAAACTAAAAAATACTAGGCAACAAAAAAAGAAAATTAAAAACAGTGAGGTATGGTCACTTTGAGTCTTCTTAGTTTCCATTCTTCCTTGCGCTTTTAAAAACTTGTTTTCGGTTGCAGACTACACAATATAGCTACATCTAGGTGTTAATTATTACACACTGTCCCTTTAATTTTTAGTGCAGCCACTTGCTAGGTCGGAGGCAGTGGAAAATTCAAAAGTAGCGTAGTCTGAATTACGTGAATGTTTAACTAATTCAATCAGGTAAACGAAAACATACAACTTGGCTTGTTTTACTATACAGTTTCTAAATTTATGGGATATACATAAAATATGGTTGTTAGTGTATTCTAGTTTTGAAGAAATTTTTAAGAAAATACATCCAAAGGATGCAGTGCTTTAAAAACCGGAAATGAGGTTCCAGTCCTATCCAACAACACACCTGAATATTAATAAATTCCCTTATTAAATATTAGGTGATTAGAGTTTCTATTAAGGAAAGAAATACACGAAAAAGGTCTTTCGTAGCGGTCCGGCTAGCGAGTATACACACGGTATGGTTTTCATTCAAAGTCTTTTCATCCATATTCCTATTAGTTAGTAAATTTTAAAGAGAAAACAGGCATTTGGTGAAAAGGCTATGCTAGGAGAAGCTAAAGTGAAGCTAAGCTAAAGCTAGGTAGGCTAGGCGGCTAACTTACACGTAAATGATGGACATGAAGTGCATCAGCCACAGCACGACGAACAGACAGAAGCCGAAGACGGCCAGGCCCTGCATGGCGACCTCTGCCCAGGCCATGGTGCTAGCGGAGCTAGAGGGGAAGGCGAGCCGGGTCGGACTGACGAACGGACGGACGGCCGATCGGCCGCCGCCGCCGCCGCCGGGGAGGGAAGAAGGCGGGGGTACGAGGAAAGGGTTCCCGACCGAGGTACGCCAACTCGGCTGGATGCGGTCAAGGATGCCGAAGGGAGATCCAGTCTACAAATCCACTCTGCGTGGAAATACACAGCCCCAGTGGATGAAAAGCGCGTCCAATCGCACCCTGGCCTCACTGGATCGCTTGACAGTCAGCAGACCGGCGGCCGCTGGTCAGCTGACGAGCGCCTGGGGCGGGGAGGGGGACCTGGGAAGGAGGGGGCAGGGGTGACGCTTCCAATGGTGTTTCCGATCTGCTTTAACGGTCTCAAGTAAGGATGCTTCTCATCATTTCTGCCTTGACTCACCCACTTGCTGTTCACGCTCCACTTTCCCGAAGTGACGTCACCGAAAACCGGCGAGTATCGTTGTCGTCATGTTTCTCATTTTCATAACCTGTCCACCTCCGCCAGTTGCTCTCCTTAATGATTGTAATCTCCCTTATCAAGTCAAGTCACATGCCATTTTATTTGTACAGCCCTTAATCACAAGGAGTCTCAAATGGCTGCAGAGACCACAGATTATTGCAAACTACAGACTATTATTACTCCATCCTCTGATCTGAAACCTACATGAGGGAAAGGAAAAACTCAAAAACCTCAAGATGAGGAAAATGACAAAACCTTGAGGAGGGACCGCACATGAGGTAATCTAATCCTGTTGCAATAGTCACTACATTGTTATCAATGACAATTAAGAGTCATGTCATGTTGATTTGTATAGCCCTTAATCACAAAGAGTCTCAAAGGGCTGCACAGACCACATCCTATTGCAAACCACAGACTATTATGACACCATCCCCTGATCTAAAACCTACATGAGGGCAAGGAAAACCTCAAATACCTCAGCTTGAGGAAAATGAAAAAACCTTGAGAAGGGACCGCATAATCCTAATACCCAGTTGCAATCTTGATAAAGTGTGTTAGCGGAGTGAAGGATTTAAATACGTTTGAAAGATAATCAAAAACACCACAATCGGATGCCTCTGACTTTAAAAAACAAACACATGACAGCGACTCTTGAAGACTGATTTGTGCAAATATGTGGCGTTCTCCATTTTGGTATCTACAAAAAAAAGAAAAGGAAACCAAGTCCGTGGATGTTCCTTCAATCACTCAGCACACATGTGTCTATTGTTCCTTTTAAGTGTGCTGGTTCAAGATCAACCTTCACATGTATCGGCCTTAATAACTGATCAGCAATTCATATTTCCAACTAAGGGTTAATAAACCTTAGGCACACTACACGGCACTGACTAAAGACAAAGTTAATTGACCAAATAAACACTTATTTCAGCATATTTTCCACAAATGTGGTCTTGCTTTTTTATAAGGACAGGTCTAGAACCTTTTCTAGAGCCATGAATGCAAATATTTTCATATTGAGTGCCACATCATATATATTTTAAGATAAAAGCACATTTCATGTCACTGATATTTGATAACTTGATCAAACTATTACATGCTCGACCCTGTCCCCCTTCATTTAAATTTGTCCCCCTCAAGTTATTTGAGGCTCATTTTAACCATAATGGTTTGAAACAGGGCAACACAGGGATAAGTGATTAGCATCATCCCCAAACTTCAGAGGCTCTAGGTTCAAATCCAGCTACCTGCCTCCTGGGAAGAGTTTGCATATTCTCCCCATGCCTTTTCGTCTAGGCACTCCAGGTGTCTCCCACCTTACAAATTGATTGCAGGTTGATTAGAGACTCCAAATTGCCCATGTGTGAATCGTTGTATGTCTAACTCGCTGTGCCTTGAAACTGTCCAAGCCATTTCAGGGTAGACAGCTGAGAAACTAGCACCTCTTGCAAACCACAATGAGGATAAGTGGTGCAGAAAAGGAATGGTTTAAAAACAAGTGAGTCCTTTTGTAAGAACAAGATACTGAAAACAAGAAGGATATGAACACAATTTATAGAATGTGCAGAAATCCACCAATAGCCAAATTGCCCAGTGTGTCATTCTTGGGCGTTTAGTTTGTTCTGTGGACAGTGTATAATGAGCACATATATATACA
This sequence comes from Urocampus carinirostris, assembly GCF_059441175.1. Taxonomy (NCBI): domain Eukaryota; kingdom Metazoa; phylum Chordata; class Actinopteri; order Syngnathiformes; family Syngnathidae; genus Urocampus; species Urocampus carinirostris. The sequence continues at coordinate 16,762,621 of NC_142364.1, forward strand.
CACACACACCTTTGAAATGTATAGCCAATACTGGAAACTTGGCGCAACATTGAACTAGTTGAAACTTTCCCTATTCATTTTGAACCAAACAAATTGCGTTGTGTTCATGTTGGCTTCACATACATTAAATTTCTTATGGAGCACAGATTATGGCTTTTGTCTTACTCTGCTCCTAATGTAATCATGAAATACATCAATACGCATCATTGGCATTTATGACCTAGTACCTTAAGCTCAATTCCTCAAATCAAGTTTAAGAGAAAAAAAAAAAAAAAAAAAAAAAAACAGATTTCCTGCGCTAAAAATTCACTTTATTACAACTTAAGCGGGAAGGGGCAAATATGATGAAGGGATGGCTCTGGATTTTCCAGCTTGTCCTTGCAAAGGCAGGCTTCCGGACTCTGATGGAACAGCGGCTTGCAAACGGGGCTGGGCTCTCCTGGTAGTAAAGGTTCTGGATTCTGGACACAAACGTTAGATTAAGAACTTTGTGCAATAGCTAAATGAGTTGCGTAAACTTACTTTTGGTGGATACACTTCACATTCTAGCTCGCCCAGTTGTTGATGGAAGTTGTAATAGGAAGTTTGGCAGAAGGCGTGGCTCTAAAAGAAATTTATCAAACTGAAGCAGTTTGGCAAAAACAATGGCTAGTTTGTGACATCACAAGCATCTGAATGTGAAGTCTGCCAAATTGGATGGGTTCAGAAGAATTAGTTTCACAAGTCTACACCTTGAGTCCCAAAGCCTCAATTGAACCCTAATGCGGCCTAGTCTAGCTCATTTGGGTGCAATCAGTGAACTTTTGTCATCCGACGTAGCCTGGAACATTTTTAGCGACCACCTCTATTAGACCAGATTCCTTCGCTACAATTCTGAGGTCAATCACAAAAAGAAACCTGCTCACACACACCCATCCAATATGGCCGCAGTTCCTAATGTTGCCCAGATGGAAAATATATAGTAACTATATACAAATCTCACAGCTCTGGTCGAGCAGAGAGGTGCACAAGCCACAAAGGTGTTTCTGGCTCCCCTGGGGCATGACGTCTCCACCAAGGCAAACTTGAGCCATGTAACCGTTCCGATGGTCGGGAAGTTCTACAAGAGGAAAGATCAGAGGTTTAACATTCATGTTTCCAAGGATGTTAACTCAAATTGTGCAATCAATCTCCAATCACACCAACATGTTCTGGTCATGTCCAATGCGACAATTTCTGGGAGATCTTCCAAACCATTTCAAAAAATATACAACTCACCTGTAAAACCAGACTGTTTGGTGGCATTATTTGGAATAACTAAGTACTTAAAAACATTACAATATTTCGCGCAAACCCTACTAGCACACCATCTAATCTACTGAAATAGTCACCACCACCTTCCCACACTGAATTAAATCTTCCCTACAATATTTACATCTGAAAATTTTTTGGATACTTTATTCTGCGAATATTTTTGCCACAAGATGGCAATTTTTTTTTAACTATGTTGGAAAAACATTTTAGATAGCCCGCTTGATTAACTTGGTAGCCATTCCAACCTCCTTAAATTTTTAATTCTACTGCCTTTTGTATATGGTGCTGTGCGAGGCTTATATTGATTCTTTTCACTATAAAAAGATACAACCCTCATTTTTTTACTATTATACATTCAGTTGTCTAATGTTTGGGGAGCCACCAGTGGCAAAAGAAATATTTAGATAACTTGCTGTGTTTAACAAGGTTGTTTTTTTACTTTGTTCCTTTTTTTCAGTCCATGTATTGGGTTAGTTTGTATTTCATGTCAGTCCCTACGCCTGGATGCTGTCTTATTACATAAACTCATGTATCCCTGGTGATCAAAACTCCAATTTAAAAAAAATGAAAATGTAACTCATGTGTTTAGTATGTCAACTTTGACTCTGAGTCCAACTAAGCCCATACAACCAAGATGGTATCTTACAATCCCATTGTTATTGGAATTTATAGACCCTTAGACAAAGTTATAACCCTGAAGTAGGTCACTGGGGACCAACACCACTCAAGGGTTAAACTTCAGTGAGTAGAAAGAGGGTGACAAGTATCATTTTTGAAGCCCCACCCCAACTGTGACATGCGACACTTCCATCAAGGTGAAGTAGTTGCCATGTTTGCCGTCCCGGTTAAAGTTGACCACCGCGTCGTGCACCGCTTTCACTGCCGTGGGGTCGTCCAGGGGCAGAAGCTGGGGGCAGTCAGGGCAGGTTGTCACCAGCTCCTCGTTGGTAAGTTCTAAAAAGTTGATGTCATGGAGACAGTCAGGTTTGAAAATTTAAAGTTTAAAGGTGCCAAAAGATCACAACCTGGTCTGGTGGTGCATTGGTGTTTGGTGATTTTGGCCATGCCCCACATGACCCAGAACTCAATGCTGCAAGTGGCTGAGGCCCCCTAAAATTAAATCCAAAAGCAGACAATATAAAGCGAATTTCGACCATAATTACCAGACTTCAGCACGCACCTGATTTAAAGCCGCATGCACAATTTTAAGAAATGCATCTTTGTTTTTGTACAAGCCGCAGGCTTAGCCATAAACTATTCATAGCCATTAACTCATTTTAGAAATCATGGGGAAATGTCTAGTATAGAAACACCTTGTGCAGTGATTTGGATACTCTTGTGGACTGTCTGCAGCAGTCAATGATAAATTGACATTAACGCACGCAAGAGTGAAACAAAAACTACTGGACCAGCTTAGAAAATGCAGAAGCCCATACAATTACTACAGCCTGTAGACATGCAGAGTCATGTACAGTACGCGCCCCCATCCCTTGCGCAAATGGCAAAGTGAGAGAGGACCAATTATTGCCAAAAGCTGACATCATATCATTACAACTAATGTCGGTATGTATAATGATTTGTGTAGTAGCAGCAATACTTTGTTTCCGCCCTTACGACTTTGTCATATGCGCAAGGGATGGGAGAGCTTAAGATCAGTCAATTTTCAGAGTTTATGGATTTTAGTCAACACAGTACATCAAGTTTTGTTATAAGATGGGCGCACTCCTGCGTATGCGGTAATGCCAATTTAATATAGAAGCGCTACAACGGAGAAAAAAAAAACAAAAATAAAAATGAATAAGAAGCAGTATTTAAAAATGTAGAAAAGTAGCAACCCATAGTCCAGAATTTCTGTGCTGTAACAAATGTTTACCCGCTCATTCAGCTGCCACAGCTCACATTCTTGCACAGGTTTGGGGTTGGTAAAGTGGCATTTGGTCTGCACCAGCTTCAGGTTCACGTCGATATGGCAGCCTCCTGAGAACTGCGACAAATGACATTTTCACATGCTATGCTAAAGCTAATCATGCCGCACTCACCTGTTCGTAATGGCTGCTCTGCACCTCCTGCAGCTGGAACTTGAAGCCGTGCTCGTGTCGGGCGTTGATGTGTCGGACAGCCATGTCGGCTGCTGCCTTCACGCTCTCCTTGTTGCAGTTCACAGAGGAAGTCGCGAATGCAGGAAGCGCCGCGGCACAACACAGCAGCACCACGAACAAGTGAGCCGCCATTGTGACAATTAACGTAAAATGTGCATAACTGGCCAGTTCACACACTTTAAATATGTTGTCAACCAATCAGAAAGGAGGACTCAAACCTGCCTCCTGTGAGCCAATTAGTTGTGGGCAGGGCTTTAATTTGACCAATCAGAGAGGACATACACCTACCATCTGTGAAAATGTTACTGGTAGGCAGGCCTTCAATTCGACCAATCAGAGAGGACATACACCTGGCATCTGTGAGCCAATTAGTGAAGGGCGGGTCTTTAATTCGACCAATTAGAGATGACACACACCTGGCATCTGTGAGCCAATTAGTGGTGGGCGGGCCTTTAATCTGACCAATCAGAGATAACATAGATCTCGCATCTGTGAGCATGTTACTGGTGGGCGGGCTTTTAATTCGACCAATCAGAGATGGCATAGATCTAGCATCTGTGAGCCAATTAGTTGTGGGCGGGCCTTTAATTCATGCCCATTGCAAGTAATAATAGAATGTAGGAGGTACAAAATGCAGAGAGAGAAGATAAAGAAGAGGCTGGGGGATGAAGAAATAAGGGAAATGTCACTAAAATGATTGTTGGACTTGAATAGTATGCTCAAACAAAGGACATTTATATCATTTTTTGTGAAATATTTAGTGCCTCCTAGTGGTACAAAAAAACTTCAGTAAAAATAAATCAATTGAATACTAGGCAAAAATACATTGACAATAATACCCATGTTATTTTTATAAATATTGATGGCTCAGGATATTTGTATACCTAGTAGTTGACGTCAAGTTTGTCTGGCATCTTGCTGCTATGCTGTGCTCATTTGGTAATGTTTTTCATTCGCACTGTGCTATCAAGTGGTCAGATATTACACATACCTTTAAAGGTACCTTGTGTAATATTTAAAGGTACAGTACATTGTGTAATATTTGATCACTAGATGGTGCTGTATTGTCAAATGTGAACCAAAACCAGTGCCAAAGGAGCACAGCGTAGCAGCAAGATGCAGATAAACATAGCGTCGACTACAAGGTATGGATTCCACTATGTCAAAGAAATACAAATTTCTCGACCAATATTGGTGTGATAGTTCATGTATTTTTTCCTATTGTTGAAATCACAGTCGCTGTTTTTTTTTTTATTGAATGGAAGTTTTTTTTTGTCAACTAATTAAGACTGTGCTATATGTGTTTTTTTCTTCTCTAGTGTCGCTTTGGCTTCGCATATACAAGAATTGCTAACAAAGAGAAGAATCGCAAGGGCCGTACTCTTTTTCCGAGCCATGTGTATTCTTGGAAAGAGCCGAAATTGGCTCGCGAGCCATAGCTTTCCGACCCCAGCCTTACACTTTCCACTTTCATTTGAACATCCAACAAAATAGTGGAGACCCGTGACGTCACTGGAAAACTATCAATTCAGTGTCAGGCTAGTAACAGATAACCGGTCTCACAGTAAGACAGAAACTCAATCATCAGGTGAGTGGCATTTATTGTTCAGTCCTTGAGCGTTTCAGCTTTTCCGTGGCATGTGGCCCAAGCGCACTCTGCGTTCTCCTTCCAGGTTGTCCCGCGGTCCTCGTACACTTCCTATCAAATAGACGGCAGTGAGCTAGTCAAACGTGGACGGACATCTGCCAATCGCCCGACCTATCCTGACCTTCTTCCACACGGGAACTTTGGCCTTCAACCCTTCCAGCAGCCAGGCCACGGCCTTCTGCCCATGGTGGCGGTGAGGCGAGGAGACGGCCGCCACCACGCTGGCGTCGCCCACCGGAACCCACCTGACGAAAGGACGATTGTTGCGGTTAGCGCGGTCGCTCGACGCGTTAAGCGGGGTTATCGCGGTGAGCAACCCGAGGCGGTGGTGCACGCAGATGTGCCGGACGTCGGGCCAGCGCTCTCGCACTTCGCGGCACACGTCGGCGAGCTGCGATAAGACCATGGCCTCGTATGCTTCGTACTCCAGACCGATCACCTTCCTGCCGTCCATATGGTCCTCGCGGGTCGTGCCTGTTGAAGGTATTCGCAGACAGAACTGATTTTTACAGATTAGGCACAAAACATGTAATGTTCCTCCCCACAAAGATGCAAATGTATTGCAAAATACTCCACGTGCCAAGGGACTCAAGATATTTAGCCTCAAATTTGACTCCTCTGACTTGTTTCCAGGTGTGACGTCATGGAAGAAACGCAACACTTTCGAAAGGGTGAATCCCATTAACACAACATATGAGGCAGCTCCCAAACGGACAACTATAGTAGCACACTGTGGTTGCATACAGCTCATTTCTGCTTTGTTTTGCTCACTTGTCTGTTTTATCTGCGGAGTTTGCTTCAACCTACAAAAACTGTGTGAGGTAAGTTTACCTGCCACTGTTAGTCAAGTCATGTTTATTTGTATAACCCTTTATCACAAGGAGTCTCAAAGGGCTGCACAGACCAGAGTATTGCAAACTACAGACTATTATTACACCATCCCCCGATCTAAAACCTACATGAGGGCAAGGAAAAACTCAAAAACCATAGTCACACAAAAGTACGTAAATGTGTACAAAGTCCTGCCATTAACAAAACAGTATATCCAGAAAGTCATCACAATATGTTTCATACTTTCAGACAATAATCGTTTAACGCAACAACAAATTGAGGAATTTTACCAGAACGTAAGACTGTGTTTCTGTAGTGCTTCAAAGTCTCTGTGTTTCTGCCGATTTCACTTTCTCTTTCAAAACAATTAACGTTGTGAGCTGTAGATGGCGTTTAAGACCATTCCATATTTTTTACTACAAGGCAGGAAAATAATATTGCAGCGCATGTTCGTTTACCTTCGCCTCCTTTTAGGTTGGCAATTTTGGCTTTTTGTTTGTGTTTTTTGCAGCATAAATAGGTAGATAGATACTTGTCGCAGTTGGTATAATTTTGTTTGACTAGCTCCACGTTGGCGTCAGAGCTGCCAAGGGCTTTTCTGTTTTGTTTGCTCCCAGGTATTGCTCTTTGGCTACCTTGTGTTGTTTGGCAGGCTATCCTGGCGTTAGCGCTGGTTTTACTGTGTCCCCTGGCTTATTCCAATCCAGCTTATTGTCTTAGCATTGTTGGTTTCCAGGTAGCCTGGCTGCTCACTGGATGTTTTTTACTAGGCCAGCCACGTGTTTTTCCGCCGAGGCTCAGGTCTCGTTCATCAGTCGTGTTTAGCCCCCAGTCTCTTCGTGTGTGACTTTTGATATTTAGCCCCTCTTTGTTTTACCATCACTGCATCCACCTGCGAGACAACCCCTACACATTCTCCACAAATTCTTGGCTTAAAACACTCGTAACCTCTTCAACCAACCGGCTCGCTAAGGTGCTGGTGTTTCTCTGATGACGTCACAACTCAGGTTGACAAAAACAATACATACAGTCTTTAAAATGCAGGATCTCTCAAAATAATCGGAATACACTGTTGAAGTATATATAGATTTCATGCAAAAATGATGTACTATTTCCCCACATTTGTCATGTTTGAAAATTGAAGAATCCCCTTCAATGATTAAACTGTTAACATAAACTATTTCCCCAAAACATTCCGCCCCAACAAGTACCTATGAAAAGGGAAATGGCGCCACAAGACGGGTTGCTGACGGCTGCCACTGCCTCCTCTACGGACAGGGATTCATGGCTGAGCTTGAAGAAGTCACGCCCCTTTTGGAAGAGATGATTAATGACCGGAGAAGACAAAGGACTTCAGAGGCAACCTTTTTTTATGTTTTTATATGATTGTTTGGACCAGTTGTCCCCATCTTTTTCTGTGACCAGTTTAATGTCAGAAAATATTTTTATAAATAATAACATAGTAGTCAGAGTAATAAAAATAATAACTCTGAATCCACTATGTAATCACTAAAACCACTAGGGATGTAGATTACAAACAAAAAGGCTTTCGTTTGTATCCCTTCATCACACTTTTTTTTACTCACGGTACAATATTGTAAAATATGTGCAGCCATGATTAAAATCAATCACCTAAACTATGAACACAATACCATAATGAAATTGACAATATTCAATGTCCCATTCATCATCAGATACAAGTATTGAGGTTGTGGTGGTTTCTTGTGGTGAACCTTATTCTAATTACTGAAAAACTACCAAATATATTCCAATATTATCATATAAATAAGCAATATTTTCTAATGGCTCTGGAGGTAATCTAATTTTCAACGGGCACAAAAGACACGTTTCCTTGATATAAGAATTCCATTAGACCAAAGAGGCCAATACGGTATCCGTGTTGTATTGCTCTAGTTATATTTTTGTAATATTTTGCGAGTGTTACTGTACTTTTATTTTGTAGCATTACGCTCGCTGTATTTTTGTGGTATTTTTAGAGTATGTATGTACTTTTATTTTGAAGTGTTTCCACGCTAATATTTATATCATTTTTGTATCATGTCTGTAGTATTTTTGTAGTATTACTGTAGAAGCAGATTGTAAAGCGCTTGGGGGGGTCTTCAGTGACTTTTTAAAAGCGCTATATAAATGCAGACCTTTTATTTACATCATCAGTCACCTATATATGTCAGCAAAAGTGGGATAAAATCCATTTGAAAGCAAAAATATCCGCAATTTTCTATCATTCATTAAACTATAATTAAATAAAGTGAAATGAGAAATAACGTACAGTGAAATAAAACGATTCCTGTTGTATGATACAATAATGAATGAAGATCATCTCAGGGGCCAAAGAAAACCATCTCGGGGGACTTTGACATTGTTGCAATGTCATGATTTTTGGGTAAGCGTTTTCGTTCTTTTAATATCGGAAAATTGCAAAGAATATTTCATTAGGATTATTTTTTCCATTACTGCGCACTTGTCTGTTGTAGAGTATTCAACGTTTGGTCAGAATTCTGTTTCGCAATGTCAGAAAACGATCAAACAATGTCAAGACATAAGAAGTGAATACTGTGTTTTTTAAGTCAATCACATAGAGATGTTATCTGACTAATACTGCTGGATTGTGAGGGTGGGGCATTTGCCCATCAAATGTTGCCGTGACAACTCACCCACAGTGGGCCCGCCCCTCCCAGAAGACCATAACTGAGAGCTGGTCCATGTCTCACATTGTGTAGCCACCATTCAGAATAACTAAACAAGGTTTTTTAGACGTTTTCCTGACTTAATGATCTGAAAACGTTTGTGGTTGGTCCAAAAAGGCGAGACAATTTTTGAAAAGAATAAACTTGGCTCTTTGATTCAATTGGTCATTAAATTGTTTGTTAGAATAATTTATTTACCACCCATATTCGCTATACTGTTGTTTTGTTGCTATCAGTCTATCATGTACTATAGCTGTTCTTTGATTACCACACCCCTTCAAGCCGATCTGTTTTTATATAACCTTTATACAAAAGAGGAAAATGGCAGGAATAGGCTGGGGGAGCGGGAACAGGGAATGGAATTCTGTTATCTGACACCTCCCTGTGTCTCTCCTTAAAGGTTCAAAATGCATTAATGTCTTCTCTCCTTCTTTTGAGTGTCTACGAAATTTTGAACCTAACAAGGGCGGCAATGTTACCGCCTTGGGATAGTCACGAGCGGGGAATCTCACGTTGGGCGGCCGGGCGCTCATCCCCCGCTCAGCGGCGGCACCACGGCCACTTCGTCCCCGTCCCGCAGCGTCAGCGGCTTCGGGTCGTCGATGGCAACGTACTGTTGGCGGACCGCTAACACCACGTGACCCTGCAAGGTGCGCAACCTGCGGTACACAAACGTGTCACGACCGGCCGATTTTCCCTTTGCGCCCGGCGCCACATTATGACCTGGGGTGTTGTTCTTGCAGGCGGGTCCAAAGGTTCAGGCTGCTGATTGGCGTGTCCACTTGTAAAAGCTCCTCCCGGAGGCCGCTGAGCTCGGCGCTCTTAGCGAAGTACAGCACACACACCTGCGCCGAGTAACGGAATGCATGGTACCGTGTTACATCATTAAGATTCCCCCCCAAAAAGGTACAGTAATCGTATCCCGTTACACAGATAAAAAGACGTACTGAAACTACAGGTGCATTCAGTTAAAATAAGGATTCTAATTCCATTGACTATTGAAGGATTTTATACATTTGACTATAAAGGATTTTATACGATTGAATACAAGTTACATTTATTGAGTGCAATGAAGATTTTCACCGAGTAGGCTTAAGTTCAATGAGCAGTGAAAGTTCAGGGCACCCTGGTAGGAAATATTGTTTACAGGAATGGCGGGAACGGGACATAAGGCTGATAAGATAATCAGCACATCCGACGACGCAGAAAGGCCCTGATGACAAAGGACGGCAGGCATTGTTTTGAGAAATGCTCGGTGCTGTTTTGAGTTTTCCAGACATCGTGGCGAGGTGGTACAGCTCACGTTGGGCTTCATTGGCATGCCCATGGGAGGAGCCGGCACACCATCTTGCGGAAACACGTTGGCCGAGAGTAGAAGGCTAGAGGACTTCAGACAAAGGCCCCCCAGAGTCTCCAACGACACTGATTCGACTAATTCGTCCATTTTCGATGGAATACACTTAGTTAAATCAATTAATGGAATTAAATCTGCCCCTGTGTGAAAATGTCAGCTTTTCTTGTTCATCTTTTCCATTAAAAAACGAGCGCGCAAAAATTATCGGGTGAATGTAGGTTGTGTTTGGTTAGTGGAGTCAGATAACTAATTCGAACAATTTGGTAAACGGTACATTTTGATATTTTAATTCCCCACAATATCCATGCACATAATGCGCCGATAGACGAATTTTCTCTATCATTTCAATTCCCCGACACGACATGCATGCGCGATTCTGTACGGACGGCCAACTCATCTACTAAGGCAGAAATTCACAATAATTTGTCATTACTAACTAGCCTCCTGCAGGTCTTGTGGTCTTTGCGAAACCACGTGAGGTCGGTAACGCTCATGGGATGACTCCCCCACACAAAACAGTACTCTCCTCTCCCCTCTTTCTTGTAGCACACTTCTCACATGAAAACAGTCACAGGTTCCAAAAAACCTCAACATGAGGTCTTAGATCTCGCGGACGAGTGACTAGCTGGAGTGGAAAACCGCAACCAGACCTGGTCAATCATTGAAATACGTGTCTGAGATCTGAACCGAAATTGAGTCGACATTGCAATGTGACGTACTGCCGTTATGGAATCGGATTATACTGCATTTTTTTAAGGATTTATGGATATCTGCGGTATTATTGTATTATTACTGTGGTTGTAGTTTTATAGTACTTATGTCAAACTATTTATGTGGCAATATTTTTGTATCAGTGTAACTGTAGTGGTATTTTGAAGTATTTTCATACTAGTATTTCTTCAGTATTTATAACTAATTGTACTTTTGTAGCATTTTTGTTGTAATTTACTGTAATGACATTTTTGTATCGTAGCATTACTCCAGTTGCCGTTTTGTAGTATTTCTGTCGTAATATTCATGTAGCAGTATGTTTGTATCATAGTGTCACTGTCGTGGTATTTGAAGTATTTACATACATACTACTATCTTTGTAGTATTTCTTCAGTATTTTTTTAACATTACTGTAATTTTATATTTGAAGTATTTCTGTCATATTTTCATACATCACATCACATCACATATTCAGATTCAGATTCAGATCTACTTTATTGTCATTCTAGTACACGTGTATACAGAACGAAATGTCGACTTCTCCTCTAGGTGTGTCAGGCTCAGGTGAAGCGCAGAGGAGATGGCATCCCTGGTGGAGCGGTTTGTCCGGTAGGCAAACTGAAAGGGGTCGAATGAGGAGGGGAGACTGGAGGTGATGTGCTTTTTAACCAGTCTCTCAAAGCACTTCATTATGATAGGAGTCAGTGCAACGGGCCGGTAATCGTTGAATGATAAGATCTGGGGTTTCTTTGGCACAGGGATGATGTTGGCAATTTTGAAGCATGATGGTACTTTGGCTTGGTCTAGCGAGGTGTTGAAAATGTCTGTTAGTACACAAGCCAGCTGATCGGCGCACTCCCTAAGTACCCGCCCCGGAATGTTGTCCGGGCCTGGAGCCTTCCTTGTGTTGACCCCTCTCAGGGTCTTTCTCACGTCGGTTGAGTCCAGGTGGAGTGCCCTTTCGTCCTGATTTGGAACCGCTTTCGCTGCAGTGGTGCCGTTTTGTGCCTCGAACCTTCCAAAGAATTTGTTGAGGTCATTCAGAAAGTCCATGCTAGTGTCCTGCACTGGGGCGGTGGTTGGCTTGTACAGTATTTGGTAATGGCCTGAATGCCTTTCCACATATCCCTGGTGTTGGTTTTATTGAGGAAACGTTCCTGGATTTTTTGACTATACGTTCGCTTTGCTAGTCTGATAGCACGGTTCAGGTTAGCCCTCGCTGATCTCAGCGCCTCCTTGTCACCACATTTAAAGACAAGGTTCCGTACTTTTAGTTGTTTGCGTATCTCAGCAGTCATCCAGGGCTTCTGATTGGCACGGGTGCATATAGTTTTGGTATTGCTGACGTCTTCTGCGCATTTACTGATATAGGCTGACACAGAAATGGCGTACTCATCTATATTTATTTTGTTGTTGTAAGTGGCAGCCGATTTAAACATGTCCCAATCAGTGCAATCAAAGCAGTCCTGTAGTGCCTCCATTGCCCCCTCAGACCACACCCTCACCTGCTTCACTGTAGGTTTTTCTCTGGTCAGCAGGGGCTTGTATGCTGGAATTAGCATAACAGAAAGGTGATCTGATGAGCCAAGGTGGGGGCGGGGGGCTGCTTTATATGCACCTTTGATGTTTGTGTAGGCCAGGTCTAATGTGTTCCTACCTCTTGTAGCAAAACTCACCTGGTGGTATTTTGAAGTATTTCCATACTATCTTTGTAGTATTTCTTCAGTATTTTTAATATTACTGTAAAGGTATGTTTGTAGTATTTCTGTTGTAATATTACCGTGATTGTGTTTTTGTATCATAGTATTACTGTAGTAGTATTTATGTAGTATTTTTTTTATCAGAATGGACACAAAATAATATTTTAGGTACCTGTTTAACACTACATTTGATATTTTGTTTTGTAGTAATTATTTTGTATTTTCGTTGCAGGCACACAAAAGGACAATGGTTGGTACCCAAGCAAAAGGTTGTATTACTATATTTACTATTATGTATACATATCGTTATTATATTTTTTGACCATTTTTTTTGGGCAGGTTGAGTGAAGAAGCCCAAAATCTACAGAGGTGGATTTGTGTCTTTAATATTCAATCCCCAAAAATTAAAAAAAAAATTAAAAATAAAAAATCTTCACTTTAATGATGAAACAGTTTAAATCCAAATATAAATTTTTGATCACTGATTAAAAAATAAATAAATGCAAAAATACAAATATTTTTTGGGGGGGATTGAATCATTTTGACACAAACATCCCACAGTGTTTCCCCATTGGTCAGACATGTTTGAGTGACAAGCGTCTATACTAGGGGTGCCAAACAGGCGGCCCGCGGGCCAATTCAGGCCCGCTAAGGGATTGAGTCTGGCCTGCGAAAACGCTGTGGGAAGCGCAAGAGAAAAACGAGCTGTGGGTTGAAATATGTCCACTTGATGTTGCCAAAGCCAGGTGCCTCTCACAAACGCGTACTTGTATTTCTTTGTTTCTCTCTTTCTATCAGTCTCTTACTCCCTTTTTCTCTCACCCTCTAGGTCTCGCTCTTATACTCTTTGTTCCTCTTTGTCTCTTTCTGTCTTTTTAACTTATTTTGTTCTCTCTTCCTTTTTCCTCTCTCTCTTGCTTTCCCCTTCTCTTTCTCCCCTTCTATATTTCTTTTGATTTCTTTCTCTCTCTTTCTTTCTTTCCCCTTCTCTATTTCTCTTTTTAACTATTTTGTTTCTCATATTCTCTCTTTTCTCTCTCCCTTTTCTCTATTTTCTTTGTCTTACCCTCTTTTTCTCTACCTCTCTTTCTCTTATTTCTTTCTCTCTAATCTACTAGTCCAGCCCCCGAGAGAATGTTTTTTCCAATAGCATGACCCCCAAAAAAGAAAACAGTTTATTTATTATTTTTTTTAAATTGACCATGGCCACCCCAAATGCCCAAACGAGTAAAGCAAGTTAATTGAAAGGTCTCGCAAACCCTAATTATAGGGTCACTAAATGTGAGAGGATGTGGAAGTAAAGTGACTGAGTTGAAGAAAGAGGAAATCAGAAGGATGATGACTAAAAGGAAGGTTGATGTTTTAGCCTTGAGTGAAACAATAATAAACTATACACAGACAAAAACAGATTACTTCAATTTAAAAAAAACATTTTCAATGAAATAAAAAAAGGTTAAAATGCATCTTTTGAATGTCAACTATTTTTTGGGCATTAAAACACTATATTTTTTTGAAACTTTTTTTGTTTATTTATTGAAGAGAAGGATTTTTTTGTTTTGTTTCGGGGGTATTGAATAATAAAGACACAAATCTACCTCCATTAAAATCGCCCTGCATTACTATCGGTTGCCTGCTCACAGCCGAATGTTGCGAGAAGCGTTAAGAACGCGTTAACGTTAGCACAACTTTTTAGGATTGTCGAGAAACTCGCAGTTAAAATTTCAGCAACACAAAAATAATACAAACGGATAAAGGTTTGCTACATAAGCCGACCGGAAACTCACGCGCGCGGTCATGAAGATAAGACGCACTCCCTCTCATGTGACAATAGTCAGGGAACCAAAGACTTTCGATCAATTTAGTTTCGCTCTCTGGGACGAGCCCTGACGTCGGACCAGAACACGATATGATTGGCTCGTTTTCTTTCTCTACGGTTTTTAAGGTTATTCTAGGAATTAGTGACACCCGCTGTCCTTACCAAGAATTACGCCTTTTTTTCTAAATTAATAGTATATTCTTGTATTGCGTAGTTTAATCCCTGTTGCGCTGGAGAAAAACAACATTTTGAATTGACAGTTAGTTTTGTCATGCAGGGATTCCAAGTTGAAATTAATTAGTATAAACAAGTTGAAATGATTTTGAAGTTCACGGCAGAGTTTTAAGAGAATAATGGATTTAAAAAACAAAAAACAAACAAAAAAAACGTCAATCATTTATTTTGTGCCGAATAATTCATTATTAGTAGTATACTGAAGGAACCCCCCCCCCCCCTAATTTTTGGAATTTCTTTTTTTCTTCTTTTGTTTCTTTGCCCCCAAGCTTTTTACTTATTTCTCCCTCTTTTTTTTATGTTGTACTCCATTTTAATTATTTATTTTGTTTTTCGTATTTGCTTTTTTTTCTTAGCTTTTTAATATTTTTCAGCTTTTTCCTTTTTTTTCATACTCCATTCTATTTTTCTTTTGTTTCCTTTTTCCTCACGTTTACTCCTTTTGTACCTGCTTTATTACTTTCTCTTTTTTTCCTTGTATGTTTTCTTTTTTTCTCTTGCTTTTTCTTTTTTTGTTGCGTTTTTCCTTTCTTATTTTTTTCTGCTTTTTTACTTTTCCCCATTTCTTTTGTCCCCCCCCCCCCCCCCCTGTTTCGTGCCTTTTTTTTACATTATTATTTTCTTATTTCCTTCCTTTTTATCTGTGTTTCTCGTTTTTCAGACTGCACCCTCACCCCTACATTCAGTTTTCTTTCGGTGGGCAGAGCATCCAAATAAGTTGAGCAAAATTCAGCACTCTTTTACTGTAAATTCTTTGCTCACATTTGCCCCATTGTTTCGGTTAGTTAAAGGTGGTCTCCGTCCCTTAAAAATAGTCTTAATTGCTGACGCCATCTTCTGGCAGAAATCATCATTGCAGCACCTCTTGTGCGTGCATGTATGTCAATTTCTTTTTTCCTTTGTCATCTTTTGTGGAGTTTATGTCGGCATTTGGACTGTATTTGAAACAGTCCTTTTTTACTTCACTATTTTCATCCTGGAATAAAAGAAAACCGTCAGCCCGCGCGTGATATCACTCTCCTACCCCCTCCAGCATAATACACGTTGTGACCGGAAGATAAAAGTAGAGAGGCGCGAAGGGAAACAAATATAAAGCCCCTTTGAACTCAGTGGGACATTGCTAACACAAACTAAGAGAAAATATGTAATTTTAAACTTTTTAAAGACACCTTGAAGAGCCATAAAAAACAACTCAATCAGGTCTTATTTCTTATATGTTAAAAAAATAACACGGTTACCCTAAGAAATTTAAAAAATTGTATCAATGACGCTTTACAGTACTCGTTGTGGAGAAAAGTAATTTTGTTTCAGAAACGCATTACTTCCCAAACTGGTTAGTCAGGTCACATTTATCTGCATCACAGAAACTCTCAAAGTGCTGCACAGACTCACTCAACTATAAAACAATCAACTGTTAAATAAAAAAAAGTAATAAATTGGATGGCAGAAGTTGTGCTTTTTACTCTTGTTTATTCTTCCCAGCAAGCACCTCTCACTCCTGACCCTACGATTTCCTATGCCTTACATCGCCCTTAGTAATAAATTAAATTCATAATATGCCATCCCGCGACCTCAGATCGTCTTCCTCCATCCATCTCACTATACCCCCTGCCCGCCTCAGCTTCATGGCAAGCAGAGCTTTCAGCCGCTCTGCCCCCCAGCTCTGGAACTCATTGCGCCTGACCTCCGAAATCCTGGCTATTTATTAACGGTACTTGCGTGTTTTACTCTTTGTTTATTGTTGTATCCAACTCATATGTACAGCGACCTTGGGTGTCCTGAAAGGCGATTCAAAATACAATGTATTATTATGTTTATTATTACAACATGAACAAATTTGAAGAAGTCAATCATTTCATTCTCTCAGACAATTTTTTTCAACCTGGCTCTAAAGTCAAAGGTGACTAGGGAGATGCGAGGGGGGTTCTCCCAGCTTAACTTTGCAGAACGAAACTTGCACCCCTTACTCTACCCCTGCCCCTATGCTTTATGGGGAAATAGGATGGACTTTGTCTTCTTTTAAACACTCTTTGCTAGAGAAAGGAACAAAATGAAGGGGAAGGGGAGTACAGTAAATACATTTAGCTTCATGTTTGCTCATTAGTCTCAACAATCCTCGCTGGTTCCAGAATTAGTTTAGTGACAAGCGGTGAGGTTCATCGCACTGTTTTTTTATCATATGTTGACAAAAAAAAGAGACTACTATTTTAATCTTCGGCTGCTGAAATGAGAGAACGTCTTTGTGCATGAATACATTTCTCCAATGTAGTCCTTTTGCTATAAATTCAACCCACCTCCCCTTTTACAGCCACAGATTCCGTCAAAAAGAAGGAACTTCAAAAGACTCCCCATTCGTCCCACAAGATCTTTTCTTTATCTTTCATTTTGTTTCCTCTTGGATTATTGGTTTACCTAAACCACGTGATAAACTCACCTATGCCCGCGATGAACAGAACCACACCGCCTACCAACGGCGTCTCTACGCCCATCTCCCCACGCCAAAGGTTTGGATCGAAATTTTCTGGGAAATACATATTAGAGATGTTTCAGGTAAAACCTCAAGGCCCCATGTGTGAATAGGGTCTGCACTTGCATAGAGCCTTTCAAGTCACTAAAGACCTCCCATTCACACACACACACACACACACACACACACACACACACACACGGATAGCGGAGTCAGCCATACTTATCGGCAGCATTAGGGGTTCAGTTTCTTGCCCAAGGCAATTCAATATTACACCCGGAGAAGTTAGAAATAAAACCTGCAACCTCTTGGTCCCATGACGAGCGCTCTACCTCCTGAGCTACTGCCAATGAGAAGCCACCAGTCCATTGACTTATGACCATGGTCAAAATAAGCCCTGGCAATTACATTTTCAATTTGCCTGCATGAAACCCCTACCTAAAATAGGCCTGCAGAGGGATGGGCGCTATCGTGGAGCAGCATAACATTCACTGACATTTACACTTGGGAGAAACAAGCAGGGAATTTCCCGTTTTAAACGAATGTGTTCTCCTTATGTCAAGCCCGACTCCAATAATCCACAACAATACCCCCTTTGGGAGTTTATCTCCCACACCGAATCAAACAAAAATACCCGAAAAATAAAATCTAAAAATTAATACAGAGTAATGGTATGGTATGGTATCATAGCTTCTAATACACAGACATAATGACCCAAATTGTAAAATTTAAATGCCGGCGCGTCAGTCTGCTGCAATTGATTTAACTTTTGTTGATAACGTTTTGCTTACAAGAAATCTCCGACACTCCAAACATTGTTGGGCGTCAAATTATCGGGAATTTCCCGTTTTAAACTAATGCATTCTCCTTATGTCAAGCCCGACTCCAATAATCCGCAACAGCGCCACCAAGCTGTACTGCCCACATGAAATGATCTGCATTTATATAGCGCTTTTCAAGTCAATGACTTCCCAAAGCGCTTTACAATGTGCTCCACATTTCCCAATAGCGGCCTTGTATTGCAGCCATGTAAGACGCTAATCTGCTTATTGGGGGTGTTAGGGGTTCAGTGTCTTACCCAAAGACACTTCGACATGTAACACGGACAAGCCAGGATTCGAACTGGGATCCCTTGATCCCAAGACGAGCGCTCTACCTCCTGAGCTACTGCCGCCCCACAGGAAGTAGTTCCTTGATGACCCTGGCAGTAAAGGATCCGTGAACCGTGTACGCGTTAGAATGACTCAGCAAACCGTCCGTTTATCTGTGTGCTTTGACAACCAGTCCATTTGCCTGTTTTCATCAATCCTATAGAACAATTTGGCAAATGTGTCAGACATTTTGAGATCAGTCAAGCAAACTTTAATCCATCCAAAAATAATTACATTTCAATTTGTTAGGAACTACAGCCTTCAAATAGAAGGCAAGGTCACACGTCCAAACCCTGACGAGTCAGGAAGTCTTCCAGTGCACTCAGTCTCTCCACCAGCATCACGTCCAGGTCCGACTCGTCGCCCCCACCTGGCCCCGTTCGGTACTGACGCCGGACAGCCCGTTTTCTTGGTGCTGTCGCTGCAACAGGAAGTCCGACACCTGCAAACAAAACAGAGGTAAGGTTTTAAAACCAAGACTGAGTCCGAGCCTAACCCAAATTTTGAAACGATGTGTGAAAACTAAAGAAGTAAAAAAAATACAAAACAAAAAAATTGGAAAACAAACAAAAAACAACAACTATGCTTTGGCTCTTGCCGATCATACATTGGTCTTTGTCTCACTGTATGTTTAAATATCCTTGGGAATTTTTTTAATTTCCTTTGTCTCATCAAAACTCTGAAGATGGTGCAACGTGGTCCATAGGTTTATCGATTGAAAAAAGGTGTAAAACTGAGAACAGCAAAAGGAGAGTTCTTAAAAATATATTATTTTTTACATATTGTAGAGCAAAAAAGCTTAGCACAAAAATGTCATTCTTTGTTTCAAATAACTCACTTTGGAATGGATGGAACAAAGGCGTCCCCTTTTTGACAGTTCCCTGACTAACCAATTCACCACGTACCATAATGAAATCTGATAACTAAGTTTTGAACGTAACTAAAACATCCAAGGTAATGTATTGATAAAATATTGTTCTCACCGCACGTAATTATGTCGATAGGAAAGACATTCTCAAGTACAGAACATTACTTTCCCACTTCTTTGGCTTTCAAACAAGTTTATCAATTTCGAACACTGTCACCCAATACTGAGAGTAATAGATATCTGAGACCACGCGCAAAGAGGCATGATCTGGTCAAGCAAGCATCCCTGGTCCATATAGAAAGAGTAGCTGATCGATAGCTCGCCCTCTTTTCTCCCGCCTGCCTGCCTGGCTTGTTCATCTCGCACTGCGGCCGAGTTCAGTACGTGGGCCATACGTTGCAACCATCTGGAGCATGAGATCAAATACCTCCGCAACAACAAGAGGACGATTTCAGGTTTGAAACCACTTTTGATGGTTCTTGGGAATGAGCGTTTTTTTTTCTGCACAAGGGAATTTCCAGAAATGGACTAGCAATATAGCGGGAAACTTTCTTTTTGTGCTAGTAACTTTCAGCGGCCAAAAACATAATTCCGACACTTCCTCTCCTTTTTTTTCCCCATCATTAATTATCTGTGTTAATAGATTGTGTGCGCTATTTCAATTGGCCTGGTTCATTGAATCAATTTTCTTGGGATTAGTTATTCATATCAGAACTCAAAGAAAAAGTAATAACGTAATTTAATTTTTTTTATCAGTGTAGGAAATTCTAGCATCCTTCAGAGAAAAGAAGATTCATTGTAGAGCCCAAGCAACACCTAGTGGCAAATTAGTTTACTGATTGCAGTTAAGAATAATTTGTTTCAATTCTAACGATTTTCAAAATTAAAACTAGAAGAATCCCTACATAGTTTAACATTTCAGTCTATCATACAGAAATTCAATTACTCCTTAAAACATGTTGTGCACATACAAAATGCATCAAACACCAACATCAACCATAAAAAGGGATTTTGTACGGACAATGCTTCGTATGGCAAGAGAGGTGTGTCGATGTATCTGGATGAAACAGATGGACATTTTGGGTCTGTTCACAATGTGCTCCCACTTCCTGGTTCGCACTTCCTGAACCTAACTTCCTCAGTCTCTTAAAGGGCCAGTCTTTTTTAAAGGGGTGTACTACTAACACGCAAATATTTCTGGGTGGAAACATTTGTTTGGACTGGAGAGGAATGGGCACCACCAGGCTGTACTTGCCCAAAACACACCCTTCAAAATGGTGCTATACAATCCTAGTGGTTAAAGACATACTGCTACTGGACGTACTGGAGCAGGAAGTGACTCCAGAGCTGCGGGTTGCCGACCCCCGGGCTAAACGAATGCTAGCGTCTAGATTTCCAAGTGTGCACGTGGAGCAAAATTTGTGTATTAGTCGTTTGTCATGTGACCTTGAGTTCGCTTCCTCTTCCTGGGTTGGGTGAAGTCCGGGAAGAGGAGGAGCCTGCGCCTCCGCTGCTGGCCAATTAGAAGCAAGGCTCCGTCTTTCTCCTGAGGTTCCTCAAAGATGGTCTCTAGGCTTCTGGAGAGCAGAAGATAGCAGGAATTAAGACACAATGATATTACTCCGTTTTGCCGGTGCTGAAGGTCGATCTTACCTGCTGCTAGTGGGACATTTATAGTTCTTGTTGGTGTAAATCTCTTCCACGCTGAACTCCTTTTTCTTCAACCTCAAACCATAACCAAAAAATACGTTGACCTTCGGGTTCCTGAGGCAAGACTCCGATATTCTCACCTTTTAACCTTGGGGAGCCCCATAGGGGTGAGGTGAGTCTCTCGCGGTGATGTTCGGCGGATTCGGATTTGCGAAACACGCTTGGCTTGCTGGAGAGAAACAACAAAATGGATGAAGACAATTTTTAGATTTTGATTTTTTTTTTTACCAAAGTAGCTTTTAAGAACAATTTTGAGTTTGAAAATAAATCTTGGACAAAGTTATTTAAAAGGGACACTGTGCAATATTTGGCCAATGTGTATTGTGTGGTGCAACCTAAAACGAGTGCTACAAAGCACAAGGAGAAAGTTAGCGATACAGACGCTCCCCTACTTACGACCGTTCGACTTACAAAAAACAGTAAATACGAACATTTTTTTCGGGATGTTGAAAAATATCCGGACATTGCTGTAAGTTAGATTTTGTATTGTGTGAATCTTTATCCCAGTACAGGGCAGTACTGTACTTCATTAAATGATAGTCAATGTATTTTTGCTTATTTTTTTACTCACGGTGCCAGAAATGAATGTTAGAGAATGGAGAAAACAGAAAGATATAAATAATTGCAAGGGACACAACTCTTTGGTGTATCTGCCGATAATTAGACTTTGCGTTTATTTATATCTTTCAGGACAATGTTATGTTTTCTCCATTCTCTATCATTTGTTTGTGTTACCGAGAGTAAAGTGTGATGATGATGTAAGGATTTTTCTAGCTTTAATTTTGAAAATCATTAGGATTGAAACAAATGATTCTTTACTGCAATCAGTAAACAAATTTGCCTTTACAGGTTGCTTGTGCTCCACCAGAAATATTTTTTTCCTCTAAAGGATGCTAGAAATTCATACACTGATAAATTTAAATTATGTAATCACTGGAGTTCTTTGAGCTCTGAAATGAATTACTCATCCCAAGAAAAGGGAATTAATGAACCAGGCCGATTGAAATAGCACACATACAATTTATTAACACAAAGAATCAATGATAGAAAAAAAGTAGAGGGGGGGGGGATTATGGGATTTTTCAGCAGCTGAAATTTACTAGCATAAAATGAAAGTTTCCCACTATAATACTCATCGATTTGGGGAGATTTGCATGTACAGATTTTTTAAAATGCTCATTCCCAAGAACCGGCAAACATGATATTAAATTTGAAACCGTCCTCTTACTTGTTGCAGAGAGATTTGGTCTTGTGCTCTGGGTGGTCACAACGTATGGCCCACGTGTTAGGCTTAAGGCCGCAGTGCAGGCTCGCACGGCCGCAGTGCAAGCTTACACAGCCACGCCACGTGGCTGCATGCGAGGCAGTAGAAAAGAGGGCAAACTATCGATCAGTTCCTCTTTTTAGACAGACCAGGGACGCTTGACCAGATCATGCCTCTATGGGTGTGGTCTTAGCTATCTGATACTCGCAGTATTCAGGTGACGGACTTAGAAGTTGCAAAACTTGTTATAAAGCAAAAGAAGTGAGAAATTTGTGTAATGTTCTGTACTTGAGAATGTCCCTCCAATCGACATAATTACATATGGTGAGAACATTATTTTATCAATTCATAGCCTTGGATGTTTTAATTACATTCAAAACTTCATGTTATCAGATTTCAATATGGTACATGGTGAATTGGTACGTTCAGGAACTGTCCAAAAGGGGACGCCGTCGTTCCATCCATTCCAAAGTTCTGAGTTACTTGGAAGTCAATTTTGTGCTGGGCTTATTTGCTCTACAATGATATTAAATCGAATGCCTTTTCGAATGTAATCTGTATTAATAGTACGGTGGTACTTAAGTTTTGGTGCTCTCACTGCCACGACCTGGGTTCGATTCCCATTGCGAACAATGTTTTGGATTTTGGTCAACCATGTTATTCGCTTGATCAAACCTCGTGTAGTAACGCACACAAATAAATATCATGCATTTCTGACTTTAGCTACCAGTATTTCGTGGTGTATTAGATGCACCAGGTTATCAATCAATCAAATTTTATTTGTAAAGCACTTTCAAATTCTGGCCAATTTGGGGTTATTTAGGTGCTCCTATAGTCTGGAAAATACGGTCATGAGAAAATCCTCCACTAATAAACACACCTCTTTGGAGGCCTCCGATTGAGCAACGGGGAGTATAGGCGGGGCGACACTGGCAGAAGAAGTCGGAAGAGGCAGGGCAAGCAGGCGCTTTCGAGCACTGTGATTGGCTCTCCTCTTAATCCGTTTCAGCCTGCCAGTCACAAGACACAGGAGAGCTGAGATTGAAAGCTGCGATGCAACCGATAGACTATCGAAAGGAAAGCATTCACACTGACCTGAAGTCGGCGGCGGGGATGTAACTTTAAAAAAAAGAAGAAAGAGTTTGTAAGACAGAAAAAGCATTTGAAATCCAAAGCGGCGTACACCAACCAGTGATCGAGGGCCAGACTGATCGGGGCCGTTCGGTCCTTGAGGGGCCGCCAGGTATTCCAGCCGGCCCCGCCACTCGGCGCCGACAGGGTTGCCAGGGCAACCAGAGAGAGACGTAGCAAGGGGGCGGTACCAGGTTGAAGGCGGCCATTGAAGCGAATCGAAGGAGTAGTGAAGTCGGAGAAGCACCATTGGCGGTGAGGACCGGGCCAGGACTGTGATTGGCTGCTCGCTGCTTGCAGGATGTCTAAAACGTCCTGGGCAGAAGAGCTGTAAAGACATTTTTATATGAGCTTTAATATACTAGGGATTGGACTATATTTTATACATATACATTATATTCCGCACTATAAACGCATGAAATTAAGACTGTGGTAAGAACACTTGTACAAGGTATGTATTAATGCAAAGATGCAATGCACTAATGCAAAGAACAAAATCAAAAAACACTGTATGCAATGGGAATCGAACCCGAACCGGCGGTGAGAGCGCCGACACTCTCCCACTAGACCACCAATAGTATTGATGAAATAGGAAAAGGCATTGCCCTGGTCCCATGTTCACACTATTTTTACTCACGGTACCAGGAACACTGATTTGCATAGTGCATTCTCCACTTCTTCACCAAAAAATGTTAGAGAATGGAAAAAAACAAGCCTTACAACAGAATACTAGCTCTTTTACGTGCTTATACAGGCTGGAATGAGAGGTTATTGATGCACAGGTGAGCGTAAAGAGTGAAAAACAAACATTAGACAACGTAAACTATGAACACAATACCAACATAAAATCTACAATCAATGTCCAATTCATCATTAGGTACATCGTACTTTTTTGTATTTATATCGTTCAGGATGACTTTCCGTTTACTTTGTTCTCTAACATTCGCCTCTGGTACCATGAATATAATTAGTTTGATAATGAGATAAAAAAGAATGCCTTTTCATATGTCATCTGTAACACTGGCGTTCTAGTGGCGAGTATTCGACACCCTCAACCCCGCAACCTGGGTTCGATTCTTGTTGTTTCATGACCGTAGTTAGACATATCAACCGTAAAACACTGAATAACACCGACCCTAAATTCCAGTTATTTTTTTAGGTTTAGAAAAAAAAAAGAAGAAAATGAGGGGTATCAACAAATAAATACAGTATACTTTATCTTAAACACACTTCAAATCAATATTTTTTTCCACCATTTTGCACAAAGTTTTACCCAAAGGCCTGCGACTCAAAAATGTGCCCACCTCTGATCGTTCGCATCCTCACCTATATCCGTTCTGCCTGGCAACAACACTAACGGCCTTCACCAATTGGCTGCCTTCCTCTCCTCTCCCCCGACCAAAGTTGAACAGCATAAGCGGAGCGCGGTCGGTAGTTCTGCCATCCGTCCGGCACACGGCCATGCGGCCGACAAACCTCCCGTCCTCATCTTCTTCCTTGCGGTCCTCTTTTTCTCTGTGGCTCCTCCTTCTTCTTTTTAAGCCCCTCCCTTCTTGTCCACTCTTGAGGGTGCGTTTAAGTGTGGGACA
This sequence comes from Urocampus carinirostris, assembly GCF_059441175.1. Classification (NCBI taxonomy): domain Eukaryota; kingdom Metazoa; phylum Chordata; class Actinopteri; order Syngnathiformes; family Syngnathidae; genus Urocampus; species Urocampus carinirostris. The sequence goes on from NC_142364.1 coordinate 16,787,195, forward strand.
GTCCAGCACCGACAGACAGGAAGGTGAGGCAACAGGGGGGCTACGGGGCGTGTGACCACTGCTTGGGAGAGAGTCTAAAAGGTAGGAGAGAATAAAGAATAAAAAATTTAAAAAAGACACACTCCTTAACACTCGCTTGCGTTCGTATTTCTTCTTTCTCTCTCTTTCCCGCTCTCTCACTATTTCTATCTCTTTTGCTTCTCACACTCTCTCTATCTCTCTTTCACCCTTTCTCTCTTTGGCCCACCCCCTCTACTTTTCTCTTTCTCTCTTTTATTCTTTCTCTTTTATCTACTAGTGGGGCCCCCCGAGAGAATGTTCATTCTATCGTTTGGCCCCAGAGTTAAAACGAGTTTGACACCCCTGCTCTACATGAATAATAAGTTTCAATGAGCAGTCCCAAAGACAAGTCAGTGAGAGCACCTGAACTACCATTTTGTGAACCTTCTTGCTGCGTGGTCCAGCTCCTGTTCCTCTTCCGAGTCTTCCTCCTGCAGCCGGAGCTCCTCTCCAGGACGTCCACCCGCCGACCTAGAGACACCAGGGCCCCTCGTAGGAGACGTCGCACCTCCATCCGGTGGGCTGCAAGCAAGCGGGGCAACAGCACCGCGCAGGAACAGCTGAGCTGAGGACATGGCTGCTGCTGATCCTGAGGACCAACTGCAAAACAAAGGACAGTCGGTATTGTCGGAACGTCCATTTCTGCTCATTTTCATAGAAGAGACGCTGTGTATTATGTGTTCCTGTATTGTGTAGCGCAGAGGTCACAAATTTCTGAAGTCGAGAACTAGTTTCGGTAACTTATTGGCGCTACGGGCTACCATTTTGATATACATATCTAGAATGACAACTTACGTTATTATTATGCTGTGTTCATTTGACCTCTGAATAGTGATGGGTCCCAACAGAGATCTATGGGTCCCCAAAATTTAGTGTTATCGAGGTTGAAATTCTAAATCAGCGACAAATAAATAATATAAATCCATATATTCATTCAGTTTTAATCATCACAGTTTATTGGTAAAACAATACAGTTATCACTTCAAGATTTTTCAGTTCACAACAATATTGTACATTATACAAAATAATATTGCTAAAATATGAATCTATATTTTCATTCAGTTTTAATCATCACAGTTAATTGGTAATGCAAAGCAGTTATCACTTCAGATTTTTCAGTTCACAACAATATTGTACATTATCCAAAATAACATTTAGCCTCCATTATCATCATCCTCATAGCGTAACCAGGAATATAATTTAGTCCATTTTGGCAGAAAAGTCCTTTTCTTGCTAGGAGTATTCTTTTGTTTATTTTCTTTTGTCGAATCGTTGGCTTCAACACACGTGTTTTCTTTGCGATCTTCCAAAGAATTTCTCCGCCGTTTTTTCATGCCGGAATTATTGCCGTTGTTATCACTTTCTGCATTATGTTTCGACTTATTACCGACACTGAAGAAATTACCAATTTTGTGTTGATTTTCACCTTCCCTCGACGACAACCACCACAAAAATGACGTAATTTCGAAGCAACGAGATCTCGTTTGCCGAGATCGGTGTGCAGACGAAAACTCGGACTGCAAGACCAAAACAACAATGGCAGATCTGCCTCATGAAAATCGGAGTGCGGTAAATCTTTGTTTAAAAAAAAAGTAATCGGGTAATAATGACAATTTTGTGTCAAAAAAGTTGCGTCCCGGGGATGCACGTTGATTTGACACCAGCAAAAATGATGCGTCTAGGACGCAGGGACGCGGGCAAACAAGAACACTGATTAGGTTGTTACTGTGTTATCACCTGCTTAAGTCAAGCACTAAAACATCGCGTCAGTTAGAAATCTAATTACTAGAAAATCACAATGACTCATCAGTGGGGGGTCATTTTCAAAATCTATCTGCGGGATACTCAGGTGTTCTTCAGAGGATAACCTGGAGCCCGCGGGACCCACTTTGGAGACCGCCAGTAAAACAGGTGCCATCATATCCCTAAACAAGCACGCAAGGAAAATATTTATATTGCCAAAATGGCTACCCATACTGTATCTTATTTAAGGACTTATTTGAGAATTTAGTTTTCGTTCTTAATGTTACCGAGCAACTAAAGTGACACTCATCATCAGCTTTTTAGCAAGCTTTCAGGGGCTTGTTAACTATCCCGGTGATTGGTATCATCGTAGTTGAAGGACATGAATAACACGAAAGGCTTGAGGCCCTCTGGGACCGGGTGGGCCACCTGAATCCAATCATTATCGTTTTTTCGTCTGACCACAAGGGGCGCTAAATAACACACACTGTCCCTTTAGTATTGGATTTAAATACGTACGCGTTTGCGTGGGTACGTAGACATCCTTGTCAGCCGACGAGAAGGCAGATTGAGGAGTCACTCCCGGCGGAGGGCGGGACAGCATGACCTCCACAAAACACAAATCATTTATCACCAAAAAACAACATTTACAATGCCGTTTCGAAAATGACGTGAGACTTAAAACTGTTCACGCTTCATGGCGAGGAATTCTCGCGAGATTGGGATACAAGCTACTAAACTGCGCCATTAGCATCCAAGCTGATAATAATGGAAAACTTTCGTGGTTTCAAAAGTGTTAGAAAGAAAAAAAAGAGAAGGGTTTAATATAATAATCTTTGTTAGGGGTGTGGGGGCGGGGTAGCGATACATACTGTTCTACTGCCAGGAGTGGCCGGGTGTCATTAACATTCATAACGATGCTGCCTTTTCTGGAACACAAATGGTACCTTACTATTTCCAGGGCGGGTCAAAAATGTTTCCGAAATATCCCAAATGTCATTTGAAGGCGACCACAGTCAGGAAAAAGTCAAATTATGGGAAAAAAAATCCAGAAGAATCGGCGTTTCAATGTTCGGCAGTTGAGCCTTTCCTTAACAACGACAACTTCCGCCCCGTATTTCGAAATAAAAGCAGATAATCTGTGAGCGTCGATCCATAACATTTTCCAAACTCAAAGCTGCTTTTGTTACAAATTAGCGTGAAAGGAACTAGATTGATATTTCCAAAATAAAATATAAAATAGGACGGATACAATATGTTTATTCAACTTAATTACGGGAAAGTTCTCGAAAATAAAGCATTTTTGAATACCTTTTACTGTTTTCATTTTTTTTTCAATTAAAAGCAATATTTCGTTTTTACCTTTAATTTTGAGTACAAAAGTATTTATTAAAATAGTTCTTTATACAGTTTGCCCCTTTCCAACGCGTTTTCAGGTTTCCTGATATCAGTTTTGTTATTTCCCACTTTCACTGGAGACTGATTTTACCCCGTTTAATCTATCATCCATTTCTTATCATCCGATTTTTATTTTTCTCGCTAAATCATGAAGGGACACTAATATTTACCAACGCTTTATTATGTAGTGAAGGGTTCACTCACCATTTTGAACTTTTTTCCCGATAAAAAAAAATAAAAATTTATGTTGTAACCAGATTAACTATTAGAAGTAGCGTTAAACAGACTTGGTCAACTCCTACAAAAAAAATCATTTTACTAGAAAATTACAATGACCACGCACCGGTGATCTATTTTAAGAACAGGTCCATGTTCACCTCAGATGTTCTAAGGGGAGCATCACGTTGGAGACCCCTGCATTGTTTTTGGTATCAGCGAAACTCGATGAACTATCATATAAACGAGCATTTTTAAAAGTGGGTCAGGAACTTTTCATTTATTGGACATAACAGAGCCTCACCTCGAATGTTGGTTGGATCCATGAACTGCTACGTGCACCATTTCCTGAGGTGTGTCTTGGGCAAGTACAGCTTGCTGGCACACATTCATCTCCAGACCAACAAACTGACATACTGCAATTATACACCATCTTGCTGCTTCGGGTAATAATTAAAAAAAAAAAAAAAAAAAACCCTGGAGAAAAAAAAGTAGGATTTGTTCACTTTGTTTTTTTCTTCCCTGTGCTTTTTAGCACACATTTTCAGTTGGACTACACAAAAAGCAGCATATATTAGCCAAATACTACACACTGTCCCTTTAGAGCAGGGGTGTCAAACTAATTTTAACTCGGGGGGCCACACGATAGAACAAACTTTCTCTCGGGGCAAGACTAGTAGATTGAGGAGAATGAAATAAGAGAAAGAGAGGGAGAGAAAAAGAGAGTGTGGGACAAGGAAAGAGAAAGGGAGAGAGAGAGAGAATGTGAGAAACAAAAGAAATAAAAAGTGAAATAGTGAGAGAGGGGGAAGAAAGAGAATGAAAGAAATCCAAATGGTAATTGAAAGAGAGAAAGAGAGGAAATAGGAGAGAAAGAGAGAAGGGTAGAGAGAAGAGAGAGCAAAGGAAAAAAGGAAGATAGAGCAAAATAAGGTAAAAAAACACGGAGACAGAGACACAGAGAGACACATAGAGAGACAAAGAGAGAAAGAAATACAACTACAGCATCTTTGTGAGAGGCACCTGGCTTTGGCAAAATCAAGTGGACATATTTCAACCTGCAGCTCGTTTTTCTCGTGCGCTTCCCTCAGCGTTGTCTTGTGGGCCGGATTCAATCCTTTAACGGGCCTGTTTGGACACCCCTGCTTTAAAGTAACCCTTTTCGTGGTTTTCTCCCCCAAAAATACTTCAATTGTATAAGATTACCCGTGTTAATCGGGCCGGTCACAGACATTTGCGGCTGAATCACGGCCAGAAATTTCTGCCTTCGGGGCGGACGCTATTGGACGCATTGAGATTGCCATTCAGACGAGATACAGCAGTGCTTAACACGAGGTCGGAAATTCGCGCGCGGGTGGCAGCGCGAAATAATTTTGCGCTGCTCAATTCTTCAGAGCGCGGGTACACAGCCTTTCACGAGCGTATCAAGGCTGAACCACTGTTGGGCGCAGTAAGACGTTTTGAGACAGCTATATAGACGAGATACAGCAGTGCTTTACTCGCAGTCGGAAATTCACACGTCGTTGGCCGCACTCAAAACTTTTAAGCTGCTTGCATAGGAGTCGGATTTGGGCACAACACCGGCTCGGGAGCTTTTATACCCGTGGTCCACACGAGAAAATGACGCAGAAATGACGCGATGAGGAAGCGGAACAGTCGCCGGCGTCTTTTTTGCGGCCATACACCGATGAACAGCGGGGTGGCCAATTTTGCGCATTTTCCATCGCGGGCAACCACGGGCGGAAAAAAAAAAAATCGCAAAATTTTGGCCGTGATTCAGCCGCAAATGTCTGTGTGACCGGCCCCTTAGTAACTGCATTTTAGTGCAAAACCACCTCTAACCCTAACAACACTGTTCAAAATAACAGCAACGCAATGCGACTGACTAGAATATCTCAAGTTTTAGTACATTCTTTGAACGTAACATGCCATACAAGTTACCAGTACGTGCGGTAGATTCTCAGAAAACAAACAAGACCCAGCACTCATAGGCACGCACCGAAGGCTGTGAAATTGGGCAAAATGTTCAAAGGGGTGTGCTCAAATAATAGCAGTGTCTGCTGTTGACTGTACAAACTCAAAACTCTTTTGTATTTACATAAAAAAATGTAGGATTTAGCAAACCTAATATTGCATGACCATAGTTTCTTATAACCGTTTCAACATCTGTGTGGCGTCAACCAACTTGTGGCACCTTTTAGTCGTTATTTCGGTCCATGATTGATCAACAACATTCCACAAGTCTTTTACATTTCTTGGTTTTGCTTCAAGAACAGTATTTTTTATATCACCCCACAAGTTCTCGATTGGATTGAGATCTTGGAATTGGGCTGGCCACTCCATAACATTCATTTTATTGGTTTGGAACCAAGACTTTGCTTGTCTACTGGTGTGTTGGGGGCCATTGTCTTGTTGAAACACCAATCTTAAGAGCATGTCCTCTTCAGCATACGGCAATATAACTTCTTCAAGTACCTTGACAGACACAAACTGTTCCATGTGATAGGTGGGACCAACACCAGAGAAGGAGTAACATTTCCAGACCATGATACTTGCACCACCATGCTTCACTGACTTTAATGTCTGCTGAGGTTTGAATTCAGAGTTTGGCTGTCGTCTCACACACGGTCTATGCCCAAAAAGGACAATTTTCCGCGCAGTGTCTCGAACGACCCATTTTCCTCAAATGCATCTTCAACCTGTGCTGGCTTCATCCTCCTTAATTAGACATCACCTGATTGAGACCTGTTATTTTTCTTCCTCAAAATTGATAAAACTCCAAGATTGGTTGCCACACTGCTTTGACTTTTTTGCCCGATTGCACAGCCTTCAGAGCGTGCCTATTATGAATGCTGGGTCTTGTTTTCTGAGAATCCACTGCCCCTACTGGTACCTTTTCTGGCACCAACAATCAAAAATATACAAAAAAAACAAGAATACGCACTGTTATGTTTTTGAACAGCACTGTATAAATGGAGTAAAAAATGAACATCTGTGGTTATTCTTATAAAGCTTTAAATTCCAGGTACTCCTCTTAAAACACGTTTATGACATGATGCCATTATATGCATCTTGCCTATGTATGAAGAAACGTGTATTCCTATTTTATTTCTCAACTGTTATTCTGGAAATACTCTACAAGCACATTATTGTGAATATTTGCCTATTAATCCTAACATTCTTTTTAATTTTATTCTCTCTAAAGACTCTTATAACATAGTTTATCCCGCAGGTTTAATCTTGTAAATAATGCTCACCACATTGTTATAAATGATATAGACAACCTTAATTCTAAATGGTATTGTGAACTTGTGACATTCTCCTCCACCACTGTGTTAAAAATTAGACCACCATCATTATTGAGCTTGAAACTTCCATCGATTAATATCCTGCTTGGAAATTCCTTTGATTATCGACTTCTGATCAAACCAAGAAGCAGTACATGAAGCCATCATTTGTGCCAGGGTTTTCCTTTGAGGAGCACAAATATTTTCATTTAAAAAAATGTTGGTTGACTCCAATGAACAGGGTTCATTTCATTCTCTCCAATAAAGAAATATTAGTTTTGAGATACAACCCCAGTTTTGAACTACATTATATACATACTGTATCTTCAAGCTCTGCTCTCAGTACTTCTTGAGAACTGTCAAAGGGAAATTCAACATTTGCCAAATTTGGAATTTAGTGCACTTTAACAGCTGTAAGGTTGTAGTAGCCCCACAGTTGAGGAAGGCAACCCATGCAGTTAGCGCTTCCGGGATGCAGAACAAAGATTTCGAGGGCTAAAACGTTGACTTTTATTCTTGCGTTATGTTGGCAAAAACATTTAAATTAATAAGTTACGCGTTACAGTGTTTGTCAGTGAAAACAACAACGTCCAAATGAGCAAGATGGGCTCAGTGGCGTCCTCTTCTCCGGGAGAGGGGCGGGGCCATGCGGGGAGACAAGCTAAGCGCTACACATCGTTAGTGGTAGAAAAAACACAGACAGCCTGACTGACGACTAGTCGGGCCGGTCGCGATGGATAATTGAGATATCTAGGAATAAGGCTCAAAGAGCATTGTTTTCATACTGATGTGACAATGTAGGATCCTCGCTCTCCGCTGCCGCCACCACTACTGCCACCGCCACCTTCACCGCCCTTGGGCTCTCTTTTTTTGGTGACGGGTGTGGGGATGAGAGAGGGCCGCGTGGTGGTGGTGGACGTGGCAGTAGTGGTGGCGGGTGGCACTGCAGGGTCAGGGTTGCTCTTCTTGGGCGTGTAGTTGAAGGGGCTAACCCTCGCGGCAACAGCGCCACTACGTTGCGCTAAGCGCTGGGCCGGTGCCGAAACAGGCGGCACAACAGGCGCAGTCTTATCGATCAGGCTGTCGCAGCTGCGGCGCAGGTTGAGGTTGGAGGACGAGGATGAAGTGGACGATGGGATTTTGGAAGGGGCGGGGCCTGTGATGACAGGTGGCACGTTGGGAGAACGAGCGGAGCATGAGGAAGACGAGCGCGGGTTGTTGACGGGACAATCTTCTAAACGCACCCACACCTCGTCATTATTGGCGGCTTGGGCCGCCCCGTTGAATGCTTCTCCCGCTCCGGCACTCTTGGCCCGCCGCCATGTTCCCTTGGATTTAACTGCAGACTCATCCTCGCTTCGGCCTTTCTCGCTCGACTCTGATGAGGCGGAGAGGACTGAGGAAGAACTTCCGGTTCGCTTCCAGGTGCCAACGCGGGGCAACGAGCTAGAATGTTTGCTCTCGCGCTTCCACGTTCCCGTGCGACTCAAACGCGACGCCGCGGCTGCGTCCTGTGGCCGCGACGGACTCTCCGATTGCGAACGCACGGCATCTGCTCTGCGAGACCCTGCTACGCCTCCGCAGTCCTGCAAGGAAGTTGCTGAAGTGGACTCCTCCAGCTTCCTCTTGAGCGTGGGACTGGGCGCCTCCTTGATGAAAGTAGACTGACGGACGAGCGTAGGTTTCTCCGGCTCCGCTTTCTCCTTCTTAGGAACATTGGACACGGCCCTCGCTGATGACGCGCTGGGTTTGGCGGCTGCTTTTTGGGTGGCTGGAGAAGATGTGCGTGGCAATTGTGTGGGTCTCCCTCCTCGCTGAGAAGAACGTGATGGTGTGGAATCCCGTGACGAGTCTCCGCTTCCTGGCGCTTTGGCGGGAATGGCTGCTCTGGGTTTGCTCCTTCCCCTGGCAGCTAGCTCAGCCCTAGGCTTGCCTGTAATTAGACTTCGGTAGACCTTCTTCCCACCTCTCACAGATTTCAGCTCCTCCTCTTCGTCCTCTTTCTTTTTTACATCTGTCGATGGTTTGACCACCCGGGCACATTTTTTGGGCTCCGTCTCCTCCTTAGGGTTATTACTGGTGGGTGTTGGCAAGTGGAACGGTGAACCTGTAGATTTTAGGGACAGAACAGAGTCTGAGTCCGAAGACCCTTGACGGGAAAGCGACGAGGTGGCGGCGGCATTTAGGCTGCTGACAATGGAGTTGGCTCCTTCTTGAATGGCCTTCCAGTCGAAGGACTCAGAGTCAGGGGAGGTGGGGCTCTGTGGTACTTCCGAAGGCTCCTCTTCAGCTAAAATGTCCTCCTCTTTGGGTACAGGAAGCGGAACAGCTGTAGGAAGCGGTGCAGCAGCACTTTTTTTCTTCTTCTTGGGCATGGCCGAGCTGATGCATTCCTGCAGGAGTTCATCTTCGGAGTCGATGCTCAACGAGCTCAGCGAGGAGTTCCTGGAGAAGCAGACAGGCGTGTCCTCCACATGAAAGGCTTTGGGTGTGTAGCCACACAAGCGGGCTTTTGCGTGAGCCTGTGCTGGAGGAAGTGGCGCCGGCTCGGGACCATCGTCGACCTGGGTTTGCTCACGCGGTGCTGCAAACTCATTGTTGTTGTTTTCCTGGTCGATGTCACTCAGTGAACTGAGAGACGAGTTCCTGGAGAAGCAAACGGGCGTGTCCTCGATTGCAAACTTCTGTTTCTCATCCGAGGTGATAGTGTTGGCACTGGTTTTGCTTTGAGGGAAAACGGCTGCCGCTTTTTTCTCTTGCTCGCGCCGTTTGCCATCTTCGTCCCGCTTTCTGTCTTCGTCTTTGGGCCGTTTTCTGTCTTCTTCCTTCTCGTCATCATCAAAGTCAAGCGAGCTGAGCGAATCGTTGCGAGAGAAACAGCACGGTGTGCCCTCGATGGGAGTGTAGTGATGCGGCGAGTCAAAGGCGAAGCCTGGTTTGACTTTACCTGATGCTGTGCGCTGAGTGGGCTTCACCGGCGATGTGGGCTTCAGTGGTGCCGTGGAAGTGGATCGTCCAGCTGCACCGGGTAGCTTCTTGTTCTGCTGGGGGCTTAAAAGTGGCGGGGCTGGAGGAGGAGGAAGAGATGGTTGTGCTGACTCTGCATTAGAGGACGTTCTAATAGGCTTCCTGGGTTTTGCTTTGGGCATGGCGGCTGTGATGCACTCCGCTAGGATGTCGTCCCCGTTCTCGCCCTCAGGAAGTCCGGTGCGGCTAGCCTGTGATGAGGCGGGCACTCTGGTGGATGTGGCAACGTTTGGCATTCCAACGACGACCTCATTAGGAGGCGAGTCGATGGTGAGGTCGCTAAGCGACGTTGCAGTGGAAAAGTTGAGTGGCGTTCCCTCCACACAGTAGACCCGTGGAACCTCTTCAGCAGGCAGTGGCTCCTTTCTCTGTGGGGGGAGGAGCTTATAGACAGGAAGTTGGCTGGCTTTCCCATGCTGTTGGTGTTTCTTTGGCTTCCGAGAGGACTTGGGCATGGCCATAATAATGCAAGCTTCTAGAATTTGGGTGTCGTCATCATCGTCTGACTCTTGAAGAACATCCTGAGACGCCACTTGCTCTTTGCGAACAACCTCTCCACCACCCTGATCGCCTTCCTGCATCACGTCGGCCGGGATAAATGGCTCGTCCAGACTAAGCGCGCTCAGACTTGAGGCGTAGGAGAACCCATGTGGAGTGCTCTCAGTAGCAAAGTGAAGCAGAACATCTGCGCTGCTCTCCTCCACCTCCTTCTTGGCAGCCTTATCCTCCTCACGCTTGGCGGAAGGTGGAGCTGGCGGCACAACCTGTGGTGGGGGCGTCTTGGCACGACTGGGGGGCATGGTTTGGCCGGGGCTGTCGGGCAGGTCACTGGGGCTGACCACGCCGCTGGGCATGCCGCTGCACGGCTCACTGGAGCGCACTGAGCTCGCAATAGACGAAGTAGAGAAGCTACCAAGAGAGCTGACAGAAGTGCAGCGACTGAACATGAGCGGTGTCTCCTGAGCGTATGGCTGTTCGGGTGGGCTCTTGGGGGTCCGGGCACCCGATGTCGGCTGATGGTGGTGAGAATGACCATGGTGATGGGCGCGGCGACCCCGTGCTGCGGGAGCACTGGTGATGGCGGTCTGGCTCTCAACTTCTTTGTGCTGTCGCCGCCGCCGTTGCTGCTGCTGATCATCGTCAGGTTCTTGCCTCTTTCTCCCTTCAACGTTAGCGTCCTCATCTTCTTCCTCTGGTGACAGTGAGGATAAGGAACTTCCTCCGGAAAAGCAGATGGGCGTATCTTCCACACAGTAAGTCTGTGTTGACTCTTGGTGACCTTTGGGTGGCAGGTGCGGTAGGCGTGGCTTACCCACAGAGGAGGCTGGGGGCGGAGAAAGAGTGCCCTCAGGGGCATCTTGAACCTTGAAGCCAGGCTTGCGTGAAACATCTCCATATTTTAGGCTGTAGTCTATAGGTTGCTCAGGTGGGGTTTCTCCTCTGTAATCAGAAGCCGATGAGACGATATAGCGAGAAGGAGATGCCTGGGGCACTCGACTGTTGGCCGAAACACAGCCGGTACCGTCGCTTCTTACTCTGAGACCTCTGGCTTGCTCGTCGTCATCAGTCTCAGTCCTGCCGCCGTGACTTGGACTCTGCCTCCCAGAATTCAGTTGCTCGTCAGAATACTTGAGACTGTAATTGATGGGCGTGTCAACCTCGGCGCCATCGTCATCAGCCATGTGGTTAACACTGCGAATCTTGTGTGCCAGGTCTGCCGGATATTTCCTGTAACCGCAGCATCTATTCGTGGTGCTGTCATCCGAAGAGTAGAGCGGTTCCGAGGAGGGTTTGGTTTTTCCACGGTTGCCGTAGCCGTCGGCGCTAGTGACACTGTTCAGGCTGTCGCTGGAAGCGCGAACGTTCGCCGCGAAAACGGGCCGCGGATATGCCGCATCATCAGTGTTTCGCTTTGGCCCGTCTGCGTTTTTGGGACTGGAAAGAACTGGCGTGTTGGCGTAGGAGCGCGGGGTGTTTGCCATTCCGCCTACACCGCTGTTGCAGCCCCGCCCTTTCCGGTGAGCCGTCTTGGGACTGAGATTGTCAATGTTATCAAAGGTTTCGGAAAGTTGCTGAGCGTCAAGTTCTTTGAAAAGCGCTTTCTGTTTGCGAGCGTGCAGTGAAGGTGCCCCGGCACCCGGTGAAACCACACTGGCGTCCTTGTAACGGGCTGGTCGGTTGGCCATCAGGTTGCGCAGGGCTGCGGCGCTGCCCATTGCAATCATCTTGTGGCGGGAATGAATAAGATTCCGCAGCATTCCCACGGCTCCAAGCTCCCACAAGGTCTCCTGATCCTTGGCGTCACGCGCTGAAAGGTTCCAGAGGGTTCCGCAGGCGTTTGACACAATAGTAAGGCTGTGAGACTTAAGGTGCTGAAGCAATGTGGGCAGGCAGCCATGCTCCCTCAGGACATTTCTGGAAGGAAAAACAATAATTGTCAACACCTCAATGCTTTTGTTCCATACATTTCCGAGGTTGACAAAATGATTAAGAGAAGGAGGGAGGATGAATTTGGTTCATTTCAAGCACGTGGCGGCTCACCTGTATGCTTCATTGGTAGCAATAAGGCTGGAAACGTTCCTCAGGATGCCTCCGCCGCTTTCAATGATAGCTAACGTGTTGGTGTGGCTACGGTGCGTCAGTGTGCCCACCAGGAAGGCCAGCGCTCCATCCACCAAGCAAATGTCAGCCTTGTTCTCCGTGCAGTGCGCAGACAGATTCCAGAGTGCACTCAATACTGACTTCAGCGTGGACTCCTATCACAACATTCACATATTCAAGTATTTGGCTATGGATGACGAAAATCACTCAATATATTCATGAAAAAAGCAGTTGTTTGTAAATTGTGTATGGCTTTCACTGAGTTGTACTTTTGCATAAATTGGCATTCAAAAAGCAGCACTTTCACACTTGGTTGAATCTCATGACCGCTCTATTAAGATTGAGGCAACTTTACACCGACTGTGCTCCAAAATTTGTAAGCTCGTTCTCACCTTGTGGACGTCCAAGGCACAGCCCATGAGAGCCCGCACACTGCCCACCTCTCGCAACGTCTTCTTGCTGTTTACATCTGCTCGCCATGACAAATTCCTCAGAACACTTGCAATCACCTGTTGGGTAATAGTTCTTTGAAAAAAATGTTTGTTGCTGGCCGGTGAGTTGCAGGAATGTGCAGGACTCACCTGTTGCAGGTCTTCGCTCTCAGACTTGAGCTGCGTGACCATGGCACGCATGCAACCCTTCATGGAGCAAAGCGTGGCCTGAAGGGTGCAAAGGGTAAAGAGCAGAAATAATAAAATCACCATGCTGTGGAGCGTCCATGCCCAATTGCTGCCTACAAACCTTATTGGCCACGTCCCCAAAAGTCAGGTTGGTGAGCGCCATGCCAGCATAACGGCGCAGCGTGACACTGTAGTGGTCGCCGCTCAGACCCAGCATCTCGCAGTCTACCTGCAGCAGTTCTGCAACCGCTTGCAGCCCACCTGTTGACAGAAAATAAACGAGATAAGTTCATTACTATGCAGCTGCATTCTAAATTGTCTCCAGGCAAAAGGTTGGAACGGTGAGCAATTACAGTGGTACTTCTTCATACGAGCTTATTCATTCCAGGATCACGCTCTGAGCACAAACTGCTCGTGTAACAAGCAAATTTTTCTGATCTGAAATAATATAACCCATTGGCAGGATCCCGACCTCCCAGAAGCATTCATGTTAACCCCCAAAAAGCTATGAAACAAATCTTTCTGATCATTAAAAACACATTAAAATAGTAATTAAGCATACAAATACAGTTATAAATAGGATAATGTTGACAAAATACTGTAAAATGCATGTAAATTTTCAGGAAATAGTTGTAATAAAGGTGTGTGCATGGTGCAGAGGTGCGGGAGGAGTGACGGCGCACTAACTTTTGTGGATACAAAAGGAAATTACTATACACTTATAATGAACATTACTGTAACTTTAAATAAAAGTATACATACATTTCTTCCTTTTATTTTATTTTAATGAAACTAAGGACTAAAAAAAACTCTTCAAAGGCTTTGTAACCTGAACTCGCTGCTTCCTCATTCCACAGCATCTTCCAGAATTTCTCAAACTAGTAATGGCATTGAAAGCCATTTTGACCTTACAAGACGCTTCCCAAAGCTGTAGTCTTTGTTAATAGACAGCGACGACTTCTCTTTGTGTCGCTATCTCAAGCTAGCTCCTTGTCTTGTATTCACAATAATAAATGACTCCATCTCATCATATATAGTGTTTCACAATTTTGAAAGGACAGTAACACCCCATATAATATAAATAAGTAGGCGGGATTAGACATTTGATGGTGAAAGCGCATGAGCTAACTCGGATGAGCCGATGCTGACAGTGAGCGGTATCTAATGGTATCCTCTGGGACTGCCCTTAGCTTGGATTTCCCCTTGTACGTTGAGCAAGATTTTTGAATTTGAAAAAAAAAAAAACTCGTATATAAAAATTCCTATGTTTAGAAGTACTCGTATAAAGTATTTTCCATTTGCTTTTTAGAGCTCCAATCGAGGACAGATTACTCTCTCCTTTTCAGTAAGCTCACCTAGCTCGTTCATAGCGTGTCGATGTTCCTCATCAAAAGACAGTTTCATGAGCACGCAGACAGCAGGGCAGATTTGGTGGTCCACAGGCGAGGGCACTAACACACATAGAGAGACACACATCAAAACTGATGAGACGAGATTATGCGCCTGTTGATGTCGCGACTGTTGAGTACTTCAACATGAACTACCTTCGAGTTAAAATCCCAACCGATCTTGCTTTCTGTCTTTTTCTTATTCTCATATCTGTGTTGATTTCTATTCAAGTTTATTTGTGGATAAATAGTAAACAAAATTCCCTAAATCCGTGTGTGTCTTGATTAAAGTGTGCTTAGGTTCCAAAAACGATGACGAATAGTTCACTTTAAATTTTCGTGTAGCCAAACCTTATGAATATTTCCATTGATTTTCATTAGTTTTCTCAATAACATTCTCTAAAAATGAATGTGCTGCTCCTAGAAGGTGTAACATGATTAATAGATTGAATGTACCTCCTCAGTTTAAATCAGGGTACACCTTTTTTAATGGCCAAATTCAAGCATTTGTTAAGGACTTTTAAAGCCATTTTTTAATTTTACCAGTACAATTAAAAAGAGAAAATCTGATGTGAATCATGTATTTTGCAAAGCCAAAAATATATCTACAATATACATATGCGATTTTTAATCTTGTGTGTGCATTAATGAAGACGTTATTTTAAGATCTTGAGTAAATGGCAAATATATTTGTTTTTAACACAAACCTCCCCTCCTAATAGGTGTTGGGTAAAAATGACATTTTCAGTTACAGGAACTTCTTTCCATCACCATTTACCACAGGAAATTGCTCCTTTTTCACGTGGTCTATAATTGATACAGAATCCTTGCACTAATACACATTTCATAGTGCCCCATTTAGGTGCAGCATGCATCTGTATTCTTGGGTGTAACACATAGGGGGCAATAAAGCTTGACAGGACAACACCATCCAAACTAATGGCAGCTGCCGTTAATCGCAACGGCAGAAGAAATGCAATGGCAAAGCGAAACCACCGGAGAGCAGTTTTGGCATAATTTTCAAGTACCGTATTTTCCGCACTATAAGGCGCACCTAAAAGCCTTTATTTTTTTCAAAAGCTGACCATGCGCCTTATAATACAGTGCGCCTTATTTATGGATCAATATTAATTCGCAAAGTCTTGCAACTAACTTGCCGCTGCCGACTAGATTTTCCCCCGAACGCCAAGTAGTCCGCGGTGTATGCTGGGATTTATATACCGACGTTTCATTGGCTAACCAATGTGTCAATCATCATTTGAATGGATCACTATTGGCTTAAGTTATTCGGAGGTCAAGGGGAGGATCCTTTTTATCATTTACAGGCTGGCATTGGCTTGAACGGCAAAACAAAGCCTGCAATTGGCCCAAAAAGACGTGTCAATCATCAGTTGAATCGATCACTATTGGCTAAAGTTATTCGGAGGTCAAGAGGCGGATCCTTTTTATCATTTACAGGCTGGCATTGGCTTAAACGGCAAAACAAAGCCTGCAATTGGCCGAAAAAGATGAATGCGTATAGCACGTGGCTGACGGCATAAAGAAAGCATTTTTTTACTATTTTGTATTTTATATTTTATTCTCCTGGATTTACTAAACTCATATATATAAGATATAAGATATAAGAGGACCACGGCTGCACATTATTATGAACACAACGACTTTGGTGAGCAACTCCGGCTTTCTATATTATCCCTGTATCTTGTTTCAGACTGAACTCGATGTTTCTGTGATAAGCGGTGCAGATAATGGATGGAATGGAGTGTCTATTTTTAAATTAAACTCAATTCCAAGTGTTTATTGTCATATATACAGTAAAGTTGCGAGCGAAAAAGAAAATAGTAACTAAGGAATGGTTGGCATTTCTTGAATCCCAAGACTTTAACCTTCCGAATGATGGAACGATGCATTTGAGTGACATCGTACGGACACCGCATCCGCACGTGTTCTTGACACGTATTTGCGTCTTTACAAGCTTTGGGAATGTTAAGGGGGTAATCAGTTTGACTGAACGATCTGACTGTTTTGTCGACGTTCCCATTGTAGCGCCTTATAATCCGGTGTGTCTTATGTATGTCAAAAATAGGACCAAAAACTATTTTTTTCGGGGTGCGCCCTATAACCCGGTGCGCCGCATAGTGCGGAAAATACGGTAGGCTTGTTAAGGAAAATGGCAACAATTTAAAGCATTAGAAACACTTCTAAAATTCAAGCACTTTTCAATCCTTTTCAAACATTTTTAAGGATTCCAAGCGCCCGTAAAAACCCAGTTATTTCGCCATTATTTATTTCAAAATGTTATTGACGCCTTAATTCGTTATACAAGCCATCACTCACTCGGGTTGTCCTCCTGCTCGTCGCCCCTCTCATGGTTCTCCTGCCAGCTCCAGCAGGCTTCACAGTAATGGCGCACCTGCTCCAGCAGATGAAGTACCCGGATCTCCCGCCGGCCCCGTTTGTCGTCCGGCTGACTGTGCACAATGTTGTGCAGAGCGGCCGAGGCGCGGGCACGGGCCTCCTTGCTACCCCGGGAGTTACCTAGGCGGCAAACGAAGCACATTAGGAAAGGAAGTGTTGAGACAAATAGCTCCTCGCTCTGGCTACCTAGCAACAGCGAGTCCTTATCGTTGCCATGCAGCAGCTGGATGAGAAGCGGCAGGCAGCCCGACTGGCGCATAGCGATGCAGGAGTCTTGCGAGCTGGACATAGCCAGCAGCGTACGGGACATGTCATCCTTGTCGTGCGTACCCAGCATGGACAAAAGGCTGTACACCATCTCCACCTGTAAGACACATGAAGCGTTACCGTTGGTTCAAGCCCCGCCAGCTGTTGCCAGGTAGAAAGTACCTTAGTTCCAAGGTGGCTGGTGATTCGACGAGGCACAGAATAGCCCGCCTCATTAGGCGGATCATGGTCCAATCGAGCGGTGGCATTCTGCAGACATATTTGAAACATTTAAACACTGCAGTGGACTCCCCATCCGTTTATTTGTGGTTTTCTATCATTTACATACTATTTAGGTAGGCTAAAAGTGAGTGACTTAAATGACAAATAGTAGGTGGTCTATAAAAAAAATAATAAAAAAAAACATATTTTATTTTTGTTCCAACAGATATCCCAATATACCAGAAGTGTTCACACCTTTACCTTTAGGGGCCCAATACATAGAGGTAGAAAGACAAAAACTAAATTCAGATTTTTTTTCAAACTAGTTTAACAAGCATAGGGAAATACAAATTTTGGGGGGTTATTTTCTTAAACAGGATGACATCTATAAAGTTAGTCTTGAATTTTACTTCCTCAAAAATATCAACAGTTTAATTGCATTTCTTAGTATAAAAAAGCTGAAAATTACTCAATATGAATCGTATTTTGAAAAGCAAATGCTTTAAGTGCCGTATTTTCCGAACTATAATGCACACCCCCAAAAATAGTGTTTTTTTCATATATAAGGCTCACCTAACTATAAGGCGCAAGAAATTAAAACTACAGCAGCAGCTACCATATTTATATGCGAATAATTCGTGTAAGTTGCGCAAGATGTACACTTAGAGTATGTGTGCAATGGTGGAGCCGTTATTTAAGGAAAAAAAAAACCTTGCTAACCAACATATAAGTCTGATTCATCATCAGATACAGCAAAAAGTTATGGTTAACCTTGCCATGCTTTGTGTTTATATCTTTCAGGAAAACTTTGTGTTTTCTACATTTTCTAACGTTCGTTTCTGGCAACGTGAGTAAAAATAGTGTGATAATGAAATAATATCAATTGCCTCTTGTAGTTAGTCTGTACCACTAGTGATCTAGTGGTTAGATTTCAGCCATTTAACTGCCAGGGCTCAATTGTTGTCGCACACAATATTTTGCGATCATAGTCAGCGAGGTGTTTCGATTTAATCAATCTTTGCACAAATACAGTTGTATATCAAAAAACCTCGTGTCGCAACACACAAGTGTAATACTGTATAATCTTATCCAAAGTGTTTTGCCATATATAAGGGGAAGCTTGTTATAAGGGGCACTTTGAGAATTCTGGCCATTTTGGGGTATTTAGGTGTTGCTTATAGTTGGTAAAATACAGTATATGGTTAGTGTCACTGAAAGATTGCCACCAATCGGCAATTGGTCCCTGAGCCGTAGTTTGAACACAACGACAAAAAAATATCTTTCCTAAAATTGCATGAACATATTTTCTGTCATCTATTGTCCTTCCCTTAATAAATACATATTTTTGCATTTATAATTCAAAGAAATGTTTCAAGGCCTTTGTGGTTCTACACACCTGAGAGACTCCCAGACTCCCGCCACTGCTCTCATTGGAACCCTGAGATGCTTCAACCTGCACGTAGAAGCAGAAAAGAAAATCAGCACTGTGACCTCTTCTTCGAGATGGGACCTGAACCAAACAGTTACCTGCAACCGAGCTCCCAGCTTGACAATGTCTTTCTCGATCTGGTGAATCCGTGCCGTGCGAGCCTACAAACGTGTACTCATTCAGACCGGAATGCGTAGAAGAAAAGAGCTTGAGCAAGTATGCGAGCGAGTGACTGACCTCAGCTCTCTTCTCCATCTCCTGACGTGATCCCAGCTGCTCCTCCATGGCAGCGTGGATCTGGCGGGCCTCAAACTCCAGTTGACGACGACTCATGTCCGTCTGCAGGGTGAACTGAAACAATCCATTGAGCAGTTTACAAAGCAATGCAAATCTCAGGCAGGTGAAGTGTTCATAAACCTGGTCACACACATAATAATTGGATGCTACAGTGGACAACCCAGGAAAAATAAATTAAAAAATGATATTTAAAAAAATCCTTAAACATACATTATATGGACAAAGAGGGAGTTAAAACTAATTCAATTGAATTTCCAATTTGAACAGTTACACGAGCCTTCAAAATCCTTACACCTGGGACAACACTTCCAAAATACATCCAAAAGGGGCGGAGCATCTAAAATGTGCGAGTATCTGAAAAAAAATCTACAGATACAAATAAAACTTTTAAGTCATACTTAAACCAGAAAAAAAGTACATTTGTAGTGTTATAAAATAAAATTACTGAAAAAGTTAATTTAATCATTACTTTGGTATTGCACTGTTAAAGCCCCAGTGTGTAATGTTTGACCACTAGACGGCGCTGTTGTCTAATGAGAACTAAAACCAGTTCCACAGAGCACAGCATAGAGGCAAGATGCCTCACAAACATGGCTGCAAATTATCTAAAATAAATAAAAATGTTCTTAATACTTTTTTTAATTAAAAATAACATTGGGATGATAGCTCAGGTGTTTTTGCCTTTTAATGTTCTTTTTTTTACTGAATGAAAGTTTTTTGTACCACTAAGAAACACAAAATATTACACACCGTTCCTTTAACAAAATAAATTCGATGCTCTTTTTAGATAGTACGTGAACCATAACACACATGCAATGTAAGATACATAACAGAGCTTGATTCATTTTAAACAGAAAGAGGCAAGTAACGAGTATGTCAAAAGATATCGGTAGGTATCAGCTGTCCTCTTACATCTATAAACAACACATTAAAGAAATAAAAAAATTTGATTGATAAAATGTAATATTAAGGGAAAAATGTGTTTGGATTTAAAGGTAATTACGTATAACATATTGGCCTTTTAGCAGATGGAAGGAAAATACATAAACTACTGGTATCTTTATCTTGCGGAAAAAAATGTGTTATTGAACATTGCTAGTTTCAACAAAAGCACTCAGTTAAATACTTTTCCAATATATTTTGGTCCTCTATTGAGCAAATACAATTCCCATCTTTCTAAAGACAATGAATGAATGAATTTTTCATGCACTAATTCAAACACTTTTTAAAGCACTTTCAAAGCCAAATTTCCAATTTCTCCAGTACTCGGCATCATGGTCTCTTTACCTGTCCTCTCGGGGGTGATGACACTTCACATGACAATGCCACACAAACTAATGCCTACTGCTATTAATAATGAGGGAAGAAAAAATGCAATGCAATGGCAAAGCCACGCCACCTGAGAGCAGTGTCGGCTTCATTTTTAGACAGACTTGATTTATTTTTCTTCCTTTATGGAGAAGATTGCCAGGGGAAATAGCAACAATTTCAAGCATTTACAAGCACCTTAACCATAAGGAAAGCACTTTTCAAACCTTAACAACCCAACATTAAAATTCAAGCATTTTCAAGGATTTTAAGCACCTGTACAAACCCTGCAAGCAATAAGTGAATGGTCTGTGCTTACATTTTCACTTAAAGGCAGGCTGTCGATCCTTTTTGTCAGATTGAGGAGTTGAGCATAGTACCATCCTTTGTCCTTTTCCTCCTTCTCCACCTCAGCCATTATGAGAGCTCTGTTAACAGCCAATCAGACAGCAAATCAGTAAAGTGAACTAACAGTAACGAGAGAGAGCAACCAACCTCTCTTTCTCCAACTCCTCCAGGCAGCGCTCGTGGCCGTCCCTGGAAGCAGACAGCGGCCCTCTCCATGTTGCCGATGCCCCGGAAGCGGCAGAACCTCCGCCAGATGAGGCGGAGCTAGATGACGAAGACGGCGGCACCGGAGGTCTTGGCCTAGCTTTAAATCCGGTGGGGTCCAGACTCATTTCTGCACGACAGTGAGTTGACACACAGAAAATACACACAGGTTAAAATACATTTTTTCTAAGTCCCTTAAAAGTTAAAAGAATATAACATTACACTGGTTTAGGTTTCTCAAAGGGAGACAGTCTTCCATTTTTGCAACATTCTTTTTATTCTCCCATACATTTCTGTTAAGTTCCCAGGAATTATTTAGGTTCATCTGCGAGCATGTGCAGTGTTAGTTCACCTTTCAGCCTGACGATGAGCTCCAGTTGAGAACCAGACGCCTCATCAGAGTCTTCTTCTATGGTGCCTTGAAGCTGCTTCAGCACTTCCTGTTTCAGAAGTAAAGAAAAAAAGACTTGCTGTATCAGAGTTGAGTGGGCGTAGCTCCAGCTGTCGCAACTGTAAGTATTTGCGTCAGTTAACTTAAACAGCACATGATAAACAAGCGTGATGTGACAATTTCACATGGATTCCAACTCTGTACTTGCTATTTTCTTTTGATGGTGGGCCTATCATGACAAACACACAGGTGTGCCAAAAGAGATCGGCTGCAGGGGATTTGCTGGACGATCCTACTGCAAAGTCCTAGGACGGTTGGGTGTGATAGATGCAGCCAAGAAGAAAGCCATTAAATCTGCTAGCGAAGCTGCAGAAAAAGCCACTAGGTGGCTATGGCTCAAAAGGGCAGATCCCTGGGCAGCTACTGGGACGTAGGTTGACGTGTGATCAACCTCGGCTGGGTCGCCTGGGCGAAAGTGTCTGATGTTGCGAGACCCGCAACACTCAATGAACCCAGGATACATCACTGATGATGCTTCCAGTTGCATCCAGAAGATGTTTCTTTCAAGTTGGGCCTAATAACAACCTGCTGGCAGCAACCACAAATATTAGCTCGTGTTTGACACTCCCCTTAAAAAAATAATCATTATCACTGACTATAACCAGTATTAGTGCGAATTGAAAACTTGAATCAATTAAACAACAACAACAACAAAAAAAAACAAATCAGGGCTCTCAAACTCAATTTACTTAGGGACCACCTAAGCTAGGGCCTGAAGGTTGGTCCAAATCTAGTTCTGTACAAAAATATTTCTGAAAGAAACATTCCACTGTTCTAAAATATTGGTTTTCAAGTTCCCTGCACAATAAGATCTAAAAATAAAAAAAACATTAGGAATTAGTATGAAAAAAAATCCTTAATTCAGTCATACCTCTACTTACAAACGTCTCTACATAGGAATTTTTCAGCTTACGAGCAAACTGAGCGTAAA